>NW_003852468.1:7718040-7720028 GCF_000181295.1 Otolemur garnettii | reverse complement strand
GGGCTGGGGATTCGAACCCACCACCTTAGGTGTACATGGCTGGCGCCTTAGCCGGTTGAGCTATAGGCGCCGAGCCAACAGATCTCTTAAATTAATCCCAGAATCTTTTTTACTTTAAAGATATGTCTTTAAAAAGTGTTCTTATGATTCCTGAATTGCTTTTCGCTTTTCTTTAGGTCTCGAATATTTGATGATCTTTAATTTTGCATTTATACTTAAGAGTGAGGCACTAACGTACTGAGCGCAACCTCAGTGTGCAATGGATGAAGCTCATTGAACTTGGGCCTCACTGTAGGTCAGTGGCTAGCGATTTCACTTTTCAGTATCCTTGGGTTTTTTCTCTTTGGTCAGTCAGTTTCTGTGAGAAGGAATCCAGTCTTCTGTTTGGAGGTATAAAGCTGACCACCAGACTTTCCCTTAATCCCCACTATTAGTACAGCACCTCGCCCAACTCTCATTTGTTTCTGGTGTTGCAAAATCCGAACTTCTCTGGCTCGGCCTCTCCAGAGGAAGACAAGGGTAACTGTGTGGCTAGATGAATAAGGAAGATGATCTGGGTGGGTGTGTTGTCCTCTATACAAATGCTCTAACAATCCTATTTTCAGTTCTACCTCACTTGTGCAAAAACAATTGACATATCTAATTCTTAATTCTTACATTAAACATAGGGGTTTTACTTGTTTCTTACTGGCCTTCCCAATCACAAATGCTTAGATTTTTACTTCTTCACTTTCCTTCTACTTTCCAACCTTCAAAACTGAACTAATTAACTGTGGTCTCCTCTCCCATTCTTATAGTCATTGTGGGCTGCTGCCATTCCTTATTTTTGTAATTTTAGAGGAATTTCAGGAGAGATCAGAGGGAGATTAATGTGTGTACTCAAACTGTCATCTTTAACGAAGAGTCTCATTTGTCATACACCCACCATCCAGCTTAAGAAATAAAACATTATAAATATAGCTGAAGTAGTCTCTGTGCTTCTGATTAGCCTTTTTTTATCCTACAGGTATAAAAACCACATTGTTTTCAAACAGTGATTTACGTTCAAATTTTTTAAAAAATCAAAGAAAAAAGAAAATATGATATTAATCAGAATGTTTTGCTTATCTTAGCAAACTTATCTCAAACAACACATTAAATAGTAACAGGGATATCCTTGTCTCGGTCTTAGTTTGGAGGACTAAATTGAGTTTCATTACTGGAAATAATTTTAGACATTAGATTGAAAATATTCTCTCAATTAAGAAACTTTTGAAGATAATTTTCATTGTGAATATGTATAAATGTCTTATGTACATCATAATTTTTCTACTTTTTTCTATCACATATTTTTAAAAAGTTTTACAAGATATAATTTACATACCATTAAACTCAGCCATTTTTAAGCATTTGGTTTTAGTACATAAATTTACTAAAAATCTAAATTATAAGTTGTGCAACCACTACCACACTCAAACTTCAGAACATTTCCATTACCCTAAAACATTTCCGTTACCCCATTACTCATTTGTGCCTGTCTGCCTGTCTCTACCCCCAGAACCCATAGGCAACCACTGATTTGTTTTCTATTTCTACAAGTCTCTAGAAATATCATATGAACAAAATCAAACAATATGTTGTGTTTTTGGTCTGGCTCCTTTCACTTAGCAAAATATAAGGTCCATCCATGTTGTAGTATGTTATTAACAGTTAAATGCTGACTGTATTCCATTTTATGGGTATAACGCACTTGTTTATCCATTCACTGGCTAATGGCTATTTTGAGTTTTTCCAATTTTTGGCTATTATGAATAGTGCTGCTATGAACGTTTGTCTGTGTTTATGTTTGCACTTTTGGGGGGTAGACACCTAGTAGGGGAAATGTTGGGTCCTGTGGGAATTATAGACATAGATCATTTAAGAAATGGCTGAGGCTCGGTGCCTGTGGCTCAAGCGGCTAAGGCGCCAGCCACATACACCTAAGGTGGCGGGTTCGAATCCCCAGCCTG
>NW_003852468.1:7671554-7717936 GCF_000181295.1 Otolemur garnettii | reverse complement strand
GTTGGAGGTTGCTGTGAGCGTGATGCCATGGCACTCTACCCAGGGGGATAGCTTGAGGCTCCGTCTCAAAAAAAAAAAAAGAAATGGCTGAACTATTTTCCACTTTCCACGCCCACCAACAATGTGTGAAAATTCCAGTTCCTCTGTGTCTTTGTCGACACTTGGTATGGTCAGTCTTTTTACTTTTAGCCATTCAATAAGTGTCTTAACAACTACACTACAACAGGGACTATTCCTAACAAATGCAAACACTGTAACCTAATTCTCTGTACCCTCAAATAAATCTGATTTTTAAAAAATAATAAAAATAAGTGTCTTAGAATTCTAGTAATGTTAAGTCCGCCAATACTGTTTTTTAAATGTGTTTTACTTCTTGTCCTTTGCATTCCATATATATATTTGGCCTCTTCATGTAGTTTTCATTTGTACCCCCCTCATGACGAATAATGTTGAGCATCTTTTCATACGTCCATTAGTCACTCATTTACCTTCATTGGGGAAATGTCTATTCAAATCGTTTGCCCATTTTTAATTTTTCTGTCTTATTTCATATTCTGTATATAAATACTCCCATTATATTCATGACTTGAAAATATTTTTTCTCAGTTTGTGGCTTGTTTTTTTAATGAGATATTTTGGATAAAAGTTTTTAATTTTTGGTGAAGTCAAATTTATTTCTTTTTTAGATGTGTTTCTAAAGAATCTTTGACTCTCCCACGGTAACAAAGATCCTCTGTGTTTTCTTACAGTTTTTCTTTCTACAGTTTTACTTTTTATATTTCCATCTATGATCCATTTTAAGTAATTTTTGTGTATGTTATGAGGTAAGAATCAAAGTCCATTTTATACATGCAAATATCCAATTTTTCCAGTATTGCTTATTGAAAAGACTATCATTTAACTGAATTGCTTTGAAATCTTTATTTAAAAATCAACCTATTAATGCAAAGAATTTATTTCTAGATTTTCTATTCTGTTTCATCAATCTATTACTCATGCCAATACTATACTATCTTGATTACTATAGCTTTATAATAAATCTTGAACTCCAGTAAAGTAATTGTTTCTTTTTCCCTTTTTTTATTTTTTTTATTTTTTTTTTTTTATTTTTGAGAAAGAGCCTCAAGCTGTCCCCCTGGGTAGAGTGCCGTGGCATCACAGCTCATAGCAACCTCCAACTCCTGGGCTCAAGCAAGTCTCCTGCCTCAGCCTCTCAAGTAGCTGGGACCACAGGCACCCACCACAATGCCTGGCTATTTTTTGGTTGCAGCTGTCATTGTTGTTTGGCGGGTCCAGGCTGGATTCGAACCTGCCACCTTAGGTGTATGTGGCTAGCGCCTTAGCCACCTGAGCCATAGGTGCCAAGCCTCAATTATTTCTTTTATATTTGTTTTTAATATTCTATATCCTTTGATTTTCATATATGTTTGAAAATTAGCTATTCAACTACTACCCCCCCCCAAAAAAAGCCTGCTAGAATTCTGAAGGGATTACGTTGAATATATAGATCCATTTTGATAGAATTGACATTTCAACAATATTGAGTCTTCAGATCATGAACGTGAAATGTCACTCCATTCATTTAGAGCTTTAAATTTTTCAGTACACAGCTCTTACACTTTCTCCCAACCAAGTACTAACCAGGCTTGAGATGTGATGCGATTGGATTTGTCCAGGGTCTTACACTTTCTATCTCAAACTTATTCCTAAATATGTTATTCACTTTGATGCTGTCATGAATTGTTTCTTTAATTTTATTTCTGAATTACTGCTGAAACATAGAAATACAATTTCTGTATACTGATCTTGTATCTAGAAACCTAGCCAAATTCATTTGTCAATGTAATATTTGTATATGGCTTAGGATTTTCTAAATAAGGGATGATGTCATCAAGAATAAAGGCAGTTTTCATTTTCCTTTTCATCTTGATGTCTTTTATTTCTTTTACTTGCCTCATAGCATTGGCCTAAGACCCTTGGTAAATGCAGATATCCTTGCTTTGTTCCTGATTATAGGAGAAAACAGTCTTTAACCATCCAGTGGAATGTTTGCTGTAGGTTTTTCCTAAACAACCTTTAACATGTTTAAGAAGTCATCTCTATTCCTATTTTATCATTAATAGGCATTGAATTTGATTGAATGCTTTTTCTGTGTCTATGGAGATCATGCAATTTTGTTTTTTATTCTATTAACATGGTATACTATAATATATTAATTTATTTCCAAATGTTAAAACTATATTGCATTCCTGAGATAAATCCCACTTGGTCACAGTAGATGATCCATTTTATATGTCAACACTTAAACATTTCCACCCTTAAGTTCACAATTTTTTTACACTTTACCTTTAGGGTAATACTACAGAGCAATACTGGTTTCATAGAATGAGCTAGGAAGACTGTTTCGTCCTTTGTTTTCTGAATGAATTTGTGTATGATTTATATATTTGTTTTTAATTTCTTTTTTCTTTTTTTTTTTTTGAGACAGAGCCTCAAGCTGTCCCCCTGGGTAGAGTGCTGTGACATTGGAGCTCACAGCAACCTCCAACTCCTGGGCTCAAGCGAGTCTCCTGCCTCCGCCTCCCAAGTAGCTGGGACCACGGGTGCCCGCCACAATGCCCGGCTATTTTTTGGTTGCAGCTGTCATTGTTGTTTGGTGGCCCGGGCTGGATTCAAACCCTCCATCTTAGGTGTATGTGGCTGGCGCCTTAGCCACTTGAGCCACAGGCACCGAGCCTATTTTTAATTTCTATAGATCCTTTAGATCTAACTATGAGCATCAATTCCTTAGGGAAAGTTATCTGACCTCCTTGACTAGATTCATTTATTTCCCTTATTTTAGGTATTTAGAACTTGTAAAAAATAGCTCTTCTTCTTAGCAAATTTACCACAAAGTAATTTTTATTAATTTATGGGATTATTATTATTTTCTCTCCTACTTCGCCACAAACTCCATGAAAAGAAAAATGTTGAATGTTTTTACTCACCATTATGTAGACATAGCTACTGCCTGACACCTGCTAGGTAGGTACTCAACAAATATTTGTTAAAGGAAGAATACTTAATGGCTGCTTTAATTTTATGTTTTGTGTTTATTCCCTTCTTTACTTTGGCTTACTACTATTTTCTTTCTCTAGATTCTTCAATATTAACATGATTCAGTGTAACTCTTTCTAGTCAATGTAGAGACACCTGTTAATACAGACATTTAGAGCAAAATAGGGTCTAACAATTAAGTTTACAACTTGTCCTAGAAAAAGTACTACATACCTCATTGCTGAATATGACTATGGTCACCTCAAAGTATTTCCTTTGGGAAGCTGTGCGCTGATGCCACTGCCTAGTCCACCCTTCAGAGCAATCTTGGAACTTTTTTTCTGGAATGAGCTGTCATCACACAGCACAGAAAACACGCAACAATAACGAACACCACTTAGCAACATACTGCCACGTGTCGATGTGAACACAGCTGCGAGACATTGAAATACCAAGGTTATGAAACCTTACTGAGTGGCTGGGCTCGGTGGCTCATGCCTGTTCCTAGCACCCTGGGAGGCTGAGGCGGGTGGATTGCCTGAGCTCACAAGTTCCAGACCAGCCTGAGCAAGAGTGAGACCCCTGTCTCTAACCATAGCCAGGTCTTGTGACAGCCGCCTGTAGTCCCAGCTACTCGGGAAGCTGAGGCAAGAGAATGGCTTCAGCCCAAAACTTTGAGGTTGCTGTGAGCTATGATGCCCTGGCACTGTAGCCAGGGTGACAAAGTGAGACTGTGTTTCAAAAAAGAACAACTCTATCAATTTGTCTGTAAAGTGCTGCCCACATAAATGAACAGTGGCAATTTGGAAACTTAATTGTCAGACCTCGTATGATGACAGCTCTGATAGTTTTTTTCCTATTTTTTCTATTTGTTTAAAAAAATATATATTTGTGTCACTCTACAGTTAAATTGCATTAAATACTTTTTTATATGCTATATTTTGGTCAATGTTTCTCTAAGACCTAACATATTAAAAAGATACCTTGGCTTCTCTCCCATCACTATAAGACTATGAAACTCATGAAGGCAAAAACATTCATGCTTTAAAAGGTGTATTCTTAGCACCTTGTACATTAGCTCAGTAAATTTTTATAGATGTTTTAAATTTCATTCTTTCCACTGCTGCTAAAGTAAAAAGCATACATCAAGGAGTTGATAGGTAGATTACCCTATGCAAGGACAATTGAGTAAAAGATAGCAACGGAAGGGGTTCAGTTAAACACAGCCACAGACACGGAGTTCCTAATATGAATCAAGATGTTCTAGGAGTGGAATACAAATGGAATTCCCACCCTCAAGGACTATGAACACACATAGGTTAACAAATAACTTTGATTATGGGGCGTAAAAAAGAATTGAGGAAATCTATAAATTGTCTAGGGGAAGGAAGTAGGTAAGGGAACTCTATAGCTGGAAATAAAATGCTTTTAAGGATAAGGACAAAATCCAAACTACAGTACCTGTTCAAGTTCACAAGGCTAGAGATCACAAAGGGAGATCTAATGTCATACTTACTGTCACTACTATTTAGCAGTTCACAAAAGAATAACAATATAGGATTTGGAGAGTGACAAATTAAAATTTAGGGATTTATTCATCCTAACTCCACCTCCCATTAACAATCAAGGACTGTACAAAATTATGAAAAGTGAGTCAAGTACTTGTCTTTCAAATACCTTTCTAGTTGGTCTACTTAACAGAACTAGTAAGTTGTATTCGCTCATTTTTTAAAAGCATTAATAGAGGATCCATAGAAAATCTTTTTAAAAGAGTCCAAAAGCAAGAATCTGCCAGCATTTATCAGCACTTTCCAAGGAAGTAAGTGAAACCATTAATCTGTAGACCTAATAATATTAAAGTCAGTAGAGACATAACATTCTTTTGAGGGCAAGGAACGGTTCTTTAGGCTTTTCTACATCTCTCAAGACTATCCAATTACTAAAAGCTACCATTCCATGACTAATTGGCACTAGGATCCCTATACATCTTGACCCCACAACCCTCACCTTGGAATATTGGAAGATTATTTAACCCTCTCCTTCCCTATTATAAATTAGTCAACTGCTATTCCAAATTATACAACAGATTTTCATTGCGTGGTTAGCATGAAATAGCCTAAGAATCTGCTCAGTTCTAAGAGAACTGTAGAAAAAAGTTTAAGAACCTGAAAACCTTAAGACCATGATCTAAACCAGTGATTGAAAAAATGGGGAGCCCCAGGCTGGATTCAGATCACTTACAGATTTTATCTGGCTTGCAGGGGGTGGGGGCCACACTTGACTTTCTTGAAACTCTGGATATCTCACATAAAAATGCATTATTTTCAGCTGCTCATGAAAAATCTGAAACTTGCAACACTGCACCTGCATTGCCATGTGGTAAAAACTGCTCAGAGCTCAGTAACCATAGCCCTGTCTATATAAAACATTTGCTCTCACAATTCATCATAGACCAACTAGTCCTATTTCCCAGTCCTGATACTAGGCCAAATGTCAACTGTCACTTATCATCGTGCTTACACTGTTGTTTTTCTAATAAACTACTTGGTAGATAAGTGCAGATTTTTTAAAAAGTAAGTACAATCCACTCTTCACATTGATAATGTAAAACCAAGTTCTCAATTTACCTTAATCGAAGAAACTGAATCAAAGAAATCAATTTACCTTAATCTGAGTTTGTTCGATTGACTTTTCCCATATCTGCTGATCATACGCTCCAATCTGAAATAGGGAGCAGGCTATTTAAATGATGCGAAGAAAACCTTTATATTAGTCAAGCCTCACAAAAATCATGGATTATTTGGTAAATGTGCTTCTCAGAGTTAGAATAAATTAGTACTTCCAAAAGACTGTTTCTTTCAGAAATCGAAAATAGCTCTACTTAAAACTAAGTTAAAAAGCAATGCCCAAAATATTTCAAATTAAATATTACCTTAAAAGATATTTCCACTTCTTAAGGAAAACATCAATAGGAAAACTAGAGAGGATAAAAGGGACAGCTCAATGAGACTGTTGATAGTACTAATCTGAGCTGTGCAAAGGCTTCATTTCTTTTTTCTTTTTAAAGCAGTTTAATCAGAAGAAAACTTTCAAAGTACTGCGCATTGGCACTGTGTATGCTGTCTGGGAGGGGAAGGGGAGAAGTGACTTGAAAATCTTATTCTGGGACTAAACGGAGTTTAAAAGGCAGAATGACCTTGTACCATCAACTTTTTTCATTTATGTTCAAATACCACAAAAGAATGCCTGGCACTACCAAACTCAGGGGAAAGTAACGTGACACCCTTTGTGGAAGCTTTTAGTAGAAAGAATGGTTTACAAAGAAAAGATACCGCTATTACCTTTTTTTGATACCACGATATAGCATCTGTCTCATTTGAGGCCATCTGTGTCTCCAGCCAGAGAATGAGATTTCACTGAAAATGAAGGAAAACCAATCGGTGAGTCCAGTTGCTGAAGTTTATTCTCCCAGTTTGGGTAGGGCTCGAAAATCGCATCCCTCAGCCTTTCCATGAGCTGCTGTCTCTTTCTTCTGCCGTTTGCCAAGATAAAAAGAAAAAACAAACCAAAACACCCTGGCGCAGTGGCGACCGGAGCCAAGCCTCTGCAACCTCCTGAGCGAGTGCGTTCCCGGCTGCGGGAGAGGGGCCGCTGGGGCTGACCCGCGCCCACCTCCTCCGCTCCCGGCGCCCGGCTCTCACCTGGTGCCCGCTGCCCCGCAGGCCACCGGCCCCGGCCTCGGTCCTCAGTGGCCCCCGCCCGGCCGTGAGGCGGGGGGCGAGGCTGCGGGGCCTGCAGGCCGCATCTTCCTTCCCCTGGAGGCGGAGACGCCGGCTGGGCCGTTACCATGGAGACGGCGGAGGCACCTCCCCTCGGAGGCAGCCCGCCTCCCAGCGTCCGGTCCGCCCGGGCTTCTTGCCGCAGAGGCGGCGCCCTACGAGCGCAATCTCTTCGGTCGCCAGACTGAACGGAAAATAAGCAAAGAGGGATCTGGGAGATAAAAGGGATGAAAAGTGAACGGGTCTGCGCTAGGCCACCATAGCTACGGCGACAGCTGTGGTTTTGTGCCAGGCTGGAAAAGACAGGTGCAAAGGCCCCAGGGCCCTGGTGGCGGCGGCGCGGCTGGGCGGCGGGGCGGCGGGGCCAGTCTTCGCTCGGCCGCGCCGCGCCGGACCGGGCGGTGGCTCAGCCGGCTCAGCGCGGGGCGAAGGAAGCCGGGCAGCCCGCGGCGAGCCGCCGCTGGCTTCCGCTTTCCGCATTGCTCTGCGGAGGCGGCTCCGCCCCTGGGCCGGGCCTGCAGCCGCGCCTATGTCCCGGGCCCGGGTGGAGAGGCTGGGGGCCGAGAGCAAGCGACCCCAGGTCACGCAGCAGGTCTCAACTTGAAATTCACTTCCTCGGAAACGACTTTCTCATCCAGCAACCTAAAGGATGTCGGTCCTGATGTTCTGATCGTTCCCGGCTCAAGTCTATGTAGCAGTTTGCGTTTCATTGAACATTGGTTTTCCCCAGTGGCCTGTATGGGGTCTATAAGGTCGAAGACTGGGACCGTGCACGAACCCGGCACATAGGTTCTCAATATTTATTAAATGAACTAATGTTTGCTGGCATTTACGCTGCCCTGGGACTAGAAGCCTGGCAGGCTGCGGCTTAATGACTCCCTTCCTCCTCCGCCCCCATCACCTCTGTTACTTGAGCTTTCTGGTGGCGAAGCTTGAGGCAGTCCCAGGAGACTTTCCCCAGATTAGGGTAATGGAAGGTGTCAGCGGGAACTAGAGGTCAGGAGAAAGGAAGGATTGACCCCTTTAGTATCCTTTGTATTCAAGGATAAAGGGGGTTTTGAGCCACTCTATTTTTGCCATTACTGGAACACTGGCCCCTACAGGTCCTTCTCACCGCAAGAAGCAGTGTTCTGGCTTGCCCGCAGCATGACGCATTTGGGTCAAGGAATGCCAAAGACGATAATAGCTTCCACTTGAGAAAGCCTAAAAGGCGGGGCACTAAATGTTTTACAAACATCATTTCTTACACTCTGTTAAATCAGCGCCTTGGTGGAAGTTATCTCCATTTCACCGACGAGGAAAATAGATTAAGATAAAATAACTCCCACAGGACTAATTCTTAAAAAGTATTTCACCCAGACTTATTTTTGTGTATTAAATACATTCCTTCCGCTTTTGCTCCGCGACAGTTTTTCCCTTCCCCTTAGAGCTAAACATTACAGTTCTGGTGGGCTTTAAGATAAATGGCCAACTTAAAAAAATAAATGAATACAAATGAAAAAGTCATTTAGAACACATCTAACGATTTGCTTTAAAACCTAAATTACATTAACAGCAAAAGCATTTTACTTCCTTGTGAGGTAGCGAACAAGAGGTTGGTTGGGGGGGGCGGGGTGGAGGAACTAAATCACTTAAATTAAGTCATTTTAAGAGGGGTAGTAGCAAATCGTTTTTCAGAAGCCTGGTCAGGAAATTTTCAGTGCTTCTAAGGCTGCCACTAACAGGGCATTTGAACACAGACCTGCATCCAAATCCCTGCTCCTACTAAAGAAGTACGTGATCTTAGGCAATTTAGTCAAACTAACAAGCCTGTTTTCTCACCTGGATTATAGAGATAATTACCTTCCTAAAAAAGGCTGTGAGGATTAAATGAGATTCCCTCATATAAAGTACCTGGGCCATAGCAGTTACTCAAAAAATGTTAGTTCCCTTCCTTGATCAGATTAAGGGCTGCTTCGGACAAGTGCTTAATGAAAGAGTTCACACAAAAACTGATGAGGAAATCCATTTTGTTGTATCGAATACCTCAAGGACACCTGAAATGTCTATTCATTTGCCTTAATACTCCATGTATATCACCAGGAAAGGTTCGATGGTCCTCTCATATAGCCAGTTTAAGCAACAAGATGCGTAAATGCCACAATGTCAAGGGTAATTTTTTTTCTTCCCCAAAACTAACTACATCTCAATATGGATGGCATTTCCTCCAGACATCTTTAGAAAGGAAAATCTCAAGATTTTCTAAATTTTTTTGAATAACAAGGAATAGAGAGAAGGGCAGAGATCAGTACTCTAAAAACAGGTGCCAGGTATCTAGAATTCACATGTGCTACTCATTTTGTGATGAAACACGAGTAAAGGACAAATCAGACTTTGTTTATTAAAAAAATACTTTACAGGAAAAAAAAAACCTCTATGCATTCCATTGTCCTATTTTACAAAGAAATAGCTTAACAATTTAACACACTTAGACAGCTACAAAAAAGCACTGTGTTAAAAGGATTATTATTCACACAAATTTAGATTTAAGACTATTCATTAAAAACCTTTTTAAAACACTTGTTAATGTCAATAAACAAACTAAGGCCACACAACGCAAATAGTCCGCCAGGCAAATTATACATTTCATCTATATGCAAAGACCTCTTAGATAAATTAAAGCCACAGGAAAAAAAGTCATAGCTGCCAATCAAAATGGAGTTTAGTCACAGAAAACACTATTACATGAAAATTTACAACATGTGATAGTAATACATAAGTATTTCTTTAGAAAGAATTGAAAAGTGCTATATTTTAAGAGACAGTAGTCTCAACTACATGCACAAGTGGATCCTAAAAAATGGATGAAGGAAATGGAAGGCCATAATATTTATGGAGAGACATTTGCTTTTAAAGCAACAAACTTTCAAGGTAAGGATAAGTCCCTTACGTGCTAAAGAAAAACATTATGTATTGTGCATTTCCTCTACTTGCATGGCCAATAAATACAGCTACAACCTGTTTTAGAAACATAAAACTTAGCACAAACAAGAACATCTGGTATGTGCTAGTGGAAGGTTCTTTTTTAAAAACCTGTAGCAATGATAAACAGACACAAACTCAATCATCCTAAAAATATAAATGCAAATAAATTTTTAATGACAAATACAGATGAAAATATAATAGGCTAATATTAATGATTAGGAATATATTCACTAAGGGTTTCATGGATTTTGGAGTCTTCTTCCTATATTAGTTTTCATTCTAGACAATAACATTTATATAGGGAAAGGCAATAAGCAAGAGTTTCTCCAGTCATTGAAGTGTGACCTTTATGCCTAGTAAGACTGATGCAAGACATTTTTTCCTAAGGTTTAGTAAAGAATTCATTTAATAAGGTCCTTTTTCCCCCTGTAGGAGTTTGTAATATTAGTCAATTGATATTCCAGCTGTCTCTAAGGGGAAAGGGCACTTTTCAAAAGTCTTTAATTAAAAACAAAGTACCAGTTAAAAAATTCTAAGTACTATTAAATAAGCAAATTAAAAGTATAATTAAGTCTAGGAATTCAGTTTTAAAGAATTAAAAGTTGGGGGGGGGACTAATACGGATGTTTTTATTATTGCTTTATGAATTTGGACTACCTCTTTGTATCATAATCCTACTCAGAGCGTATCTTGGTAATTAGAAAATGACTTCTGGGGCAAGGGGAAGACTTTAATCCTATTTAATGGATACCGTAAAATCATTCTATTTAACTGTTAGGAATATTCATTTATTGGATCCTTTCCATAAGCACATTTAAAAAATATCCCTCTGCTCCACAAAATACTAAAACTTACAGCCACATTCTGCAAGTAATCTCAAGAGTTGGCACAACAAATAATATACCAAAAAGGAAGATCAGCTTAAATTCCAGTTACAACTTCACCGCCATCACTACTTTACAAATCAGAAGACGCCAGATTGCTCCATGCCTCACTCCACCAAACCAAGTAATTTTATGATTTAGAAAAGTTGTGATCATTTGTATCACTAAACTAGGATATAGCTTTGAAAGCAGTAAAAAACTCAAAAGGTCTGCTTTTATAGTCATCAGTCTTTAAAGCATGCTATTAAAATCTAATACTCACTCACATAGGACATTCAGGGTTTCCAGATACATTACTAGCTAAATGTTTCTCTCCATTCTATTGCAATTCTAACATACAATGAATTTACTAGTACATGATTTCAAACATTTTTATACTTTTAATGTGTTTATATTGGAGGTGAGGGTAGAATGTTTTATAAAAGGAAAATAGGGATTTGCTTTTGATTGTAGGTCTTTGCAGATCCGCTGGTTCCTGAGTGATTAAACACAGTGCTGGCTGTCAGGAGACAGTCTCCTTGTTTATTAGCAATGACCAGCTTAGATGACAGATGGCATCTGCTGGATGGCAAGTGGGAGATGGGAAAATTGGATCTTGGAAGACAAGAAAAATAAAAAACTTTTTGCTTAAACAACCTTGCTCTTCATGATTATTTTAAAAAGCAAATGTTGCCTGAGAAGAATTTTACTTTGCACAGCCTGGTAAAGCTCCATGAAATTCTTCTGGACAGAAAAATAAAAACGAGATACGCAAACCCACACACTTTGTGATTAACACTCTCCCCCCCCAAAATAACAAAAACACCCTCAAAGGCAGGTCCCTTAAAAACTAGTCTTGATAAACTAGAATTTAGCCTAGAATTTATACCCAAGATTAAAAACACCCCTGCAATAATCACATTACCTTTCATACCATTCTAATTACCTTATTTACAAAGATAACTAAAGCCAACATCACTTCCAATTCATAAATGGTTTACATTAAAATGTTTCCCTATTTGTTTTCATCCTTTGTAACAGAGAATACATACATATACATATATATAAAGAATAATACAGATTCTAACTAATCACTGCAGTATTTGCTGATGGTTACTTTTCTATCGGTTTACACAGTGACCTCTATACTTTGCTAATATGCATTTAACTACACAACAATATTGCACAAAGTAATATTTATATAAGATTTAACCTATTTCAGAATATTTTAGAAATAATTCATATTTGATATTTCAAAAGATGCAGCTAAGTTTTCATGGTGACAGACATAATAAAGCAGCATCTTTTTTTTTTTTTTTGCCTATGTTAATGTAAATATTTCAAATCTCACCATCCAGGAAAAAAAAAATCTCCAAATTGCACTGTAACCAGGTAGATACAAGAATCTGGTCTTAGGTGTGGGGAGTACTCTTCCTTTAAGAAACGAAGGCCTACTGTTATTAACTAAGAGAAAGTATAATGTGTATAGTGTTAACATTCTAAAATAATACAAAGTTAGGACCACATTAGCTATATGAACAGTGCCTGTTTGAAAGAAAAAAATTGAAATACTCAGGCACTAAGCATTAGGCTACCTGAAACTCTAGGATGAAGCCTCATGCTGTGTTCCTTATTAGAAAATAGCAACACAGAGTAATAGTAAAAAAAACCCAGGTATTCATCAGTTAAAACTGTGAAGTGTCTCAATAATAGTTATCATGAAGAGGTTGATGCCAAATGACAAGACTAGTTTATCCTAAGTTTGATGCTCAAAATATGGCAGCCTCATCAGAAAGACTCGAATCATTCTTTAAGTTTGATTACTTGTAATCAGTTTAGGCAGCAAAAGTACCCACACAAAATGTGAGGATGCTAGGAAGCAGAATCCAGTATCATGTCAACATTATCTCTTTTACTCAAAATATCTTCCATAGTTACCATATATTTTAGAAGAGATTAATGAACCATGGATAATTAATGACCAAGGACTATTCATCTTTAGATTTTTTTTAATTGAATACCCACTGGGCTTTAAATAACATACAAAAAAGACAGTTTGGATCAGAAAGTGCTGTGCTTTCTCTTTTGTTAAGAAACCAGAGAGCCACCGAATTTTCCTTAGAAACTACTTGTTCTTTGTGGTTAGAACTAAATAATTTACTTGCCCATATACCAGATGTAGGAACTCTTTCCTGCAACCTATGCCATTTTTACTATAAAAATTGCCTCTGTGCCATAAAGACACACAAGTCCTAAATCATAAATCTGGTGTATCATAAAAACAGCAAATATGGCAAGAGACAGGCAAGATAAAATTAAGGGAAGTGAATAATTCACCAAATAAGAATCTGTTATTCAAGAGAATTCTCATTGTGATTTGAAGAAGAGATTGAAGTGTTACCTCACACCTTAAAAACAGAAAGTAGCAGCAGACCCACTATTACATACTGTACTAACGGGATAAGATACAACTCTTAACTTTGCATAATCTGTGTAAAAAAGATATGCTTGACATTTGTGGAATGTCATTTCTCTTTATAGAATTATAGGCAAGATTTCTCCGATAAAACTTAACTTAAGCCAGTTATAAAACTATAACTTCACATCAAAATTTAAAAAAGTTAAAAAATGTGTTTGAATATGTACATATCACACAGGAGTGCTTGAATGTTCTTGCAGATTGTGTTGCTGGTCAGAGTCCAGTCTACTTTCCACTTTCAAAACTGGAATAGGCTGAGTCTTCTGATCTTGCTGTAGATTAAGTTCAGATGAAGATGGGAAGGAGGATGAAGCAGTTGTCAAAAGCTGCATCTCTGTGCGTGTTTCTTCAGATTCAGTTTTTATCCTCACACACTGGGAGTCAACTTCTAATTCTCGCTTTCCAGTTAAACCACAGTCCATGTTAGAATTGCCTTCTGTGTTTTGAGTGGCTTCCACAACAGGGTGGTACTGTTTAAGTCTTATATGCCAGGCTAAGCTGCATACTGCTGACACTGTTTTGAACTGATGAATAACATTTCTAGGGATGAAGTAGATATCATTGTCGCAAAGCTGAATTCTAGCATAACGAATACCTTCCCGTCTCATTTGGTTTAGTTTAGCTTCATCCACCCACTGTACACACTACGGGAAAAAAAAAAAAAAAAAAGTTGCATGAAACTTTAAAATAGGTAATAATTTAGTGAAATGAAATATAATTAGCACAAGAAAACAGTAGAGACAAAATGGGTAACAATGACAAGTAAAGTAATACTAAAGGATGCATAACTTTCTGAATATTCCTATAATGCTTGGGAGACATTTTTCCTCATATTAAAGTCAGGATGGGCTATAGAATCATACAGCTACATATCAATATTCTTTGGCACACCTAAGGGCAACACTTTATCTTCCCTTTCAGTGTCATGTTAACAAGTGAAGACTGCCCAGAACTGAGAAGCCTGGACCCCCTCTCCATCCCAGGCCCACCTGGCATCCCAAAGATAGAAGAAACCTTCAAGCATTCGGTGTGGGAAGCTCTGCTTTAATGATTTTTGGACACCCTTCCCACTAGCCTTTAATAGTAATAAAATTATAGTCACTATGCAAAATAAAATAGGTACAGATACACATTTCAAGTATCTTACTCAAAGGGTAGTAAAAAAAAGTTATTACCTGGGAAACTGGGGGTTCATGAAGGTCTAACTGAAGTCTCTGTACAACATCAGTAAAATCCTCAGCATGAAAACAAATCACATCTTTGGTTATGCGAGGTTGGTCACTCCTAAGATTAACAAACTAAGTGTTAGAGATAAGCATGTCACAATGAAAAATGATGGCAAATTTCAATTTTCTTGTTCCTGAAAATTCTACTACTGGCAAAGAAATAAACACATAGCTTCTAAGGACTAGGTACACAATTTTCAAAAAATAAAAGTAAACTAATAAAACAAAAAAAGATGAAAATCAGATTAGTTTTGCAAAATTAAAACAACAATGGCTAAAAAGAATGATTTTATTCTAAATTAGCTGCATTTGTAATTCTCTCACCACTTTGCATCTCTATGTCCTGAGCTTTGTTAAAATTGGGCCCCAACTTTAGACAGGTGCAGTGGCTCTCACCTGTAATCCTAGCACTCTGGGAGGCCAAGGCAGGGGGATTACTTGAGCTCAAGTGTCTCTACTAAAAAAAAGGCAGGAGGGCCAAATGAACATATAATGGTGCTGCCACTATGGAAAACAGTCTTGCAGTTCCTCAAAAAATTAAAAGTAGAGTTACCATATGATCTAGCAACTCCACTTCTGGGTATTTATACAAAAAGAATGAAGGCAAGGACATTAAGATATTTGTACACCCAAATTCATAGCAGCATTATTCACAATAGCCAGGCAAAAGCAACCCAAATGCCCACTGATGGATGAACAAAATGTGGTACATACACACAATGGATTATTACCAACCTTAAAAAAGGAAGGACCTATGAAAGGAGAGTTTGAGGGTGGCCAAAAAAAAAGGAAATTCTAACATTTCCTACAACATGGATGAACCTTGAAGACATTATGCAAAGAGAAATAAGCCAGTCACAAAAATACAAATATTGTAGGACTATATTTATATGAAGTGTATCTAAAGTACCCAAATTCATAAAAACAGAAGGGAAAAATGATGGTTAACAGAGCCTGGGGGGAAGAGGGAAAAGGAGCTATTGTTTAACGGGTACAGTTTCAGCTTTGCAAGATGAAAAAGTGCTTGAGATCTGTTTCACAATGATGTGATTATACTTTACTATTCAGTTTAAACATAATTAAGAAGGCGAACTTTATGTGCATTTTATCACAACTTAAAAATTGGTCCCCAACCTTTAATTTAAATACATCCCACATTTTCTTGTATGTTAACAAACCTTGCAGTTGCATTCCATTAACTTACCATTCACCAAACTGTACAGCTTTCAAAACCCCAACAGCAGCCGTACTCTGCCAGTCAAACCCCTGACCTACATGATCAGCATGAGCTCTTGTCCTATCTTCAAAGAGGACTTCACGGGGTTCGCTGGTCCGAGGTAGGTACTGGAGATTTTTAATTTCATTCATTGATCTGGAGTTGATTTGGTTGTAAAGCAAAGGGAAAGCAAGGAAAAAAGAGCCCCCCCCCCCCAAAATTATCAATAACAATAAGGCACAGAATACCAGACTTAAATAAGATGGGGGCTCAAAAGGGTTCAACAATTTTGACCATTAGTATTTAACACATTCTACTATCATGCTTAATGTGATTAACTTCCCCTTGCTATAGGCCATAATAAATAACCAGCTATAGCTTAGATTAAGCTCAAATGTAGTATTTCTGTCTAGCAACAGAAAATGTAATTCAAAGTTTAAGGCCATCTGCTTCCTTACCTTCAGTCATCTTGATTTCCAACCCTCAAAACATTTCACTAGAGATCTGATTTAAGTTGGCAAAGTAAGTATCCATGTGATCTCTTTCAATATTAAAATGAAAGTAAGAGGCTTCAAACTAATAATGGGAGGGGGATTGTATGAGGGAATGAATGAGTATATACATTGGCTATGGTTGATATTATTAAATACACAGGAGATATCTTCCGTATTTTTATATGCTTAAAACTTTCTACATATAATAAGCTAAAGGTGGACAGAAAAGGAATAAGAAGCAACAAAGGAAATAAAGTAATGAATAAGCAATAATCAACACACTTCTACAAGATGGAAAATGACCAAAGTCTTAGACTAATAAAACTGAGCAGAGAAAGTCACAGGCCTAGAATATAAAAGGGATCAGCACCCAAAAAGACAGATCAACCCAGCAGATTTTGGAGAGGGCTGTTTAAAAAAAAGAAAGAAAGAAAGAAAACGGCCAGCTGGCACTCTGGGAGGCTGAGGCAGAAGTCCGAGACCAGTTTGAGATTCCAATGAGCTATCATGATGCCAATGCATGCTATCTGAGGAAACAGAATGAAGCAAAAAAACAAAAACAACCAGCCAAGAATAATAATGATAATAACCCCTGCAGGTAGAAACATAGTCAAGCATTTACCCCAGGAAGGAGACAATGACTACCCATCCAGCTTCCACTCCTCTTCTTTATTTCCCTTGACAGACTTTGATTTTCATTGGGTATATGATCCTACCTTGTACATGACATCACAAGTTCCAAAGGTTTTAAGAGATCGTGATGAGTCCTGGCAAACTATGAGAAGCTCATTTCCCCTTTCCCTGCCAGTGACTGATTTTAAAAAGACATGAACTGATTCTGGCTAATAGTAATGAAAGGAAATCTGCTGAAGAGACTTCTGGGAAGTTTCCTAGCCTAAGAAAGAAGTACAAGAAAAGGCAGTCTCTTCCTCTACTAGATATAACCAGATCCAGATTGATGCCTGGAACTGCTGTAGCCATCCAGCAATCATAACAGGAAAACAAAGTCTAGGAGGATCTTGCCTCTAGACTAGACAAAGAGAATGATAAAGCAGAGAAAAGGAAAAGGATCTGGTTCCTTGATAACAGCACTGAGCCACGGTCCAAATGGGCAGCTGGAGCCAACCTGATATAGAATATAACAAACATTTTATTTTATGAAGCAGTTTTAGTCAAAATTGCCTATACAAAAACATTCTGATAAACTTTCAGCCAAAAAAACCTACATTTTCTCTAAACACACTGAACTTGCCATATAAATAGAACATAATCTTCTGATTTATGAACACATCATTTAATGTCCACTTCTACGCCTGTTCACTCTAAATTCAAACCTACCTGTTAACAAGCCTCACCAAGAAGTAAACAAAACTCTCTAGGCCAAAGCTCTATCCTAAAATATTGAATGGGTCAACTCAGAATCACTAGATATATTTGAAGATAGCAGACTGAAAGAGAAAGACCAAAACAATCCTAAAATTTAAAAATTCAAAAGAAAAAGTTAGAAGACAAAATTCAAGGGGCCAGGAGTGGCGGCTTGTACCTGTAATCCTAGCACTAGGCGGGTAGTTTACCTGAGCTCACAGGTTCATGACCAGCTTGAGCCAGAGCAAGACCTCGTCTCTAAAAATAGCCAGTTGTTGTGGCAGGCACCTGTAGTCCCAGGCACTTGGGAGACTGAGGCAAGATAATCACTTGAGCCCAAGAGTTTGAGGTTGCTGTGAGCTATGATGCCACAGCACTCTACCAAAGGGGACAAAGGAAAAAAAAAAAAGATGACAAAATTCAAGTAAATGTCTCAATCAAAAGCAAAAAGATAAATAACAAGAACTATGAGGATAATCATACCAGTAGCTAAATAGTAGATTCCAAAAGAAATGGAGAATTACCAAAGCAATTAAGCAATAAAAATTCCCAGAAAAGGACATTTAAAAGCCTACCAGGTGGCACCTGTGGCTCAAAGGAGTAGGGCACTGGCCCCATATACCAGAAGTGGTGGGTTCAAACCCAGCCCTGGCCAAAAACTGCCAAAAAAAAAAAAAAAGCCTACCAAACAAAAAAAGGATGATTAAGAAATGGAATGAATGTGAAATCAAGATATATCATTGTGAAATTTTAGACTGCTGATGATATAAGAGCCCATAAGCTTATGGACAAGAAAAGAAACAGGGTACCCACAAAAGAATAAAATTATACTGGCATTAAGACTTCTTATAGGCTCGGCACCTGTGGCTCAGGTGGCTAAGGCTCCAGTCACATACACCTAAGGTGGTGGGTTCGAATCCAGCCCAGCCCGCCAAACAACGCCGGCTGCAACCAAAAAAATAGCTGGGCGTTGTGGTGGGCACCTGTGGTCCCAGCTACTTGGGAGGCTGAGGCAGAAGACTCGCTTGAGCCCAGGAGTTGGAGGTTGCTGTGAGCTGTGATGCCAGGGCACTCTACCCAGGGGGACAGGTTGAGGCTCTGTCTCAAAAAAAAAAAAAAAAGACTTCTTATAAATAATATTAGATGTAGGAAGACATCAAAATAACACTAAAAACCCTATTAATCATATTTAGTGTCAGAAAAAGAAATTTTCAACATATAATGACTTAAAATACTTTCCTTTTCTTAAAATATAACTTGAGAATTTGCTCAAGCAAGAGAAGGAAATAAACCTAGGAATACAACAACCATAAAATAATGCAGAAAAGCATTAAATGGGAAGTCCTAGGTTGTTGGGATGGTGAACTAAGCCTTCTACATTGAAGCAGAATACAGAGCTTCAAAAGATTTCCATGGGCTGGGCATAGTAGCTCACACCTGTAATCTCAGCTAGTCAGCAGGCTGAAGTGGGAAGACCACCTGAGCTAGGATCATGCCACTGAACCCCAGCCTGTGTGACAGAGCAAGACCCTGTCTCTAAAATAAATGAATAAATAATTTTTTAAATAAATAAATAATTTTTTAAAAAAAAGATTGATGTGTTAGAGCAGACAGCATTAATAAAATTCTGGAAAAGACTTGAGGCTACAATAAAATTACAGGATGCAAAGTTAACTACCAACACCCTAAAAAAAAAAAAAGTTATATAAGAAAGCCACAGTCAAGTAGATGAGAAAGTCAGTGTGGTTCTAGAAGAAAGCAATATCTCTTAAGCAATACACAGAACAGAATTTATTTAGGAGATGGTCAAGAAATGTTTATTCCCCCCACCTTCAATAAAGGTAATCAGCAACTGCAAGAAAAGCAAAACTTTTTTTAAAGTATGCTTTTAAAAAAAGTATGTTTTATATAACTTTATAAGTTACATAAAACTTTTAAAAATGTGGCATGATTTTGAGTATCCAAATAAACCATAGGCAAGAAAGATCCTTTTGTATATTCTTCCTTTGAGTGGTAACACAAAATTGGAACCTCAGAGTAAGAGTTTTTAGCTTACTAGCTGCATCTTCAGTAAACACAGATACCTATAATGTTACAGATGCCATTTGTTGACTTTCAAATTTTAGAATCCACCTATTGACAAAGCATATAAGACTTGATTATGATTTTAAAGCAAAACATAAATCAATCTCAACAATGCGTAAGTATAGCTGACATGGAGAACTAGCAAAGAAGACAGTAAAGCAGGAGTCATCTAACTAATCAGAGAACAGAAAGGAATATCTGTCATACCAACAAGTTAAAACCCTGTCAAAACCTTTGGGAGAAAAAAAAGGGATTATAAACAAATGTTTTTGCCTCTAGTAAAAAATGTGTTTGCCTCTAGAAGGAAAAAGAGGACAGGATTTTTCATTATAGCTCTGCTATAGTATTTCATTTTTTTTTTTTTTAACTGTGTGCATGTATTTCTTTAACTCTAGAGTTCAAAAATCCAAAGATCAACCAGGCACCATGGCTCACGCCTATAATCCAAGCACTCTAGGAGGCAGAGGTAGGTGGACTGCCTGAGCTCACAGGTTCAAGACCAGCCTACACAATAGCAAGACTCCATCTCTTAAAATAGCTTAGGCATTGTGGCCAGCGCCTGTAGTCCTAGCTGCTTGAGAGATTAAGACAAGAGAATCACTTAAGCCCAAGAGTTTGAGGTTGGTTGCTGTGAGCTGTGACACCATCGTACTCTACAGAGGGTGACAAGTGAAACTCTGTCTAAAAAAAATACTGAAGATCAACTTCAACAGCAGTGCCCTTGATAACTGAACGACTTTTCACATTTGATTCTACCATTTTCAGCAACAAGAAGTTCTCATTAATATAAAAAGATGATATGAGTATTGACATTTTGATTAATTCATTGTAATTCAAAGTGCTTTTGAATGTTTCACTTAAGAACATTGCATACCAACAGAAATAAAATTTGATGGCAACTTAAATTATTAGAGAAATAACAGATTATTAAATAAATGATGATGGTATAGCTGCCTAACTAGTTGGGGGAACATGTTAAAATCTCCCCCTCTATACCAAAACCAATTCTAGGTAGATTAAATAATACTGAAATCACAAAAATATTAAGAAAAAATGTAGGTGAATAATTTTAACACTAAATAAGCTAAGGCCAACACTACTACTAAAGGAGAAACCTCAAAGGAAAAGATACATAGCTCTTTCTACATATAAACAAAAACTTTCTGAGTAAAAAAACAACAAAAATCTAGAGCCAAAAGAAAAAGAGAAAAAAAGTGCAACAGAAGAAAACAAAAGGTTAATAATCAGAATATATATGGAATTTTTCCAAAGAACAACATTCCAACGGGAATGTGGACAAAGGAAATTAAAGGGAATCACCAAAGAAGAAATAATAAACCCATAAAAGAAAAGCAAATTAAAATGAAACATTTTTTCACAATCAGATCAGTAAAATTAAAGAGAATGTTAATGGAGAGTCTGAAGAGGCTTGGTGCCTGCAGCTCAGTGGTTAGGGCCCATACGCCAGGGCTGGCAAGTTTGAACCCAGCCCAGGCCTGCTAAACAATGACAACTACAACAACAACAACAAAAATAGCCAGGCATTGTGGTTGGTACCTGTAGTCCCAGCTACTTGGGAGGCTGAGGTAAGAGAATCACTTAACCCCAAGAGTTTGAGGTTGCTGTGGTTGACACCACAGCATTCTACTGAGGGCAACATAGTGAGACTCTGTCTCAAAAAAAAAAAATAGAAAAAGAAAATTTGGAGAGTTTGAGGAAAAGAGCACTATCTTACTATACAAATGGGGTATTAATTGGCATACTCCCAGTGGTCCATTAGAGGTCCATTAGAAATGTGTTTTAATTTTGGCTCGGTGCCTGTAGCTCAAGCAGCTAAAGTGCCAGCCACATACACCAGAGCTCGAGGGTTCAAATCCAGCCTGGGCCTGCCAAACAACAATGCAAACTACAACCAAAAAATAGCTGGGCATTGTGGCAGGCACCTGTAGTTCCAGCTACTTGGGAGGCTAAGACAAGAGAATTGCTTAAGCCCAGGAGTTTGAGGTTGCTGTGAGCTGTGATGCCATGGCACTCTACCCAGGGCGACAGCTTGAGGCTTTGTCTCAAAAAAAAAAAAGAAGAAATGTGTCTATTCTGGGCCTTTAGGAATTTCTACTAAGAAAATAAATACCCATATGCACAAAGATATATATCTATCAACATACATCTATCTGTAATCAGTGGTGTATGGTACATGCTTAAGACCTGGCTTGGGGAGGTGGGGAAAGTAGCAGATTCATAGCTGATTTGCTGATTTCTGTGGTATAAATACTCCCCACTTTCCAGCTATTAATGTGCTATCACTCAATGTGGAAGTAGACAGTAATGCTAATAATGGCCCCTGTGAGCTGGTACAAATCAGCTCTAGCACACCACTGTCATGTTTGTCAAAATACTGTTTATATTGAAAAACTGGAAACCATTTACACTAAGAAAGAATTAAGTTAATCCTCATACAACCACACAGTGAAGTACATAGTCATTGAGAAGTGATACTACAGCATCTTACTATAACACATCAACCTAAGGGAGAAAAATTCCCAGTTTTAAAGTAAACATCATGTAAAGTATGAGTTCATTATTGTACAAAGAAAATTTATACTATAAGTATATATGAACTAAAAAGGTTACTATGCCTAAATGGGTGGAAATACGGCTGTCTTTTTACCTTCTTTTTATACTTTCCTATTACATTTTTTAAATTTATAATAACCAAGAAACAAACAGTGGTCATTTGGGGGGAAAGATTATAGAATGTATTATAGTTCTTAAGAATTTGGTAGCATTTCAAGATTCATCATTATCTTGTACAAAAACTGCTGTTACCTAACAATTTTTACGATGTATTTTCATCCCTCATCTCAAGTACCTAAGATTATTCCATAGTTTACTTCCTATACTCAGCTTTAAAGTCTAGACTACTCCATTAAAACTCACTTCTAGGCACTTATTTTAAATGGCTATTTTCATAATCCAAGCAGATATCAATTATTTTTAGTCTTATTAAATGAGATTTTTCAAAGTACTAGAGTGAGCTGATCTACATTTGGTTTAAGTATCTGAAAAACAAAATACATTAGGGGCAGCACCTGTGGCTCAGTGAGTAGGGCGTCAGCCCCATATACTGACAGTGGTAGGTTCAAGCCCAGCCACAGCCAAACTGCAGAAGCAACAACAACAAAAAAAATAGACAGGCATTGTGGCGGGCACCTGTAGTCCCAGTTATTTGGAAAGCTGAGGCAAGAGAATAGCCTAAACCCAGGAGCTGGAAGTTGCTGTGAGCTGTGTGACGCTGCCACGGCACTCTACTGAGGGTGATAAAGTGAGACTCTGTCTCTAAAAAAAAATAATAATAAAATAAAAACAGACCATTAATGAACAGGATGTTGTGGCACAGAAAAGGGACCAATTAATTACCTAGGAGAACAAAGAAAAGTTTCACATAGAAAGTAACTCCCAAGTGAAGTTTTGGAAAAATGTATTAAGAGTGTGCTAGGTAGAAAAGAAGATGGGGGCGGGGGTGGGGAGGGCGCCTGTGGCTCAAAGGAGTAGGGCGCCAGCCCAAACCCAGCCCTGGCCAAAAACTGCAAAAACAAAGGAAGGAAGATGAAGGATATCATTGTATGTAAAAAGAACAGTGCATACCATACCATTTGTATGTAAAAAGAATAGTACAAAAGCAAAGTGTTATGAAAGACCATGGCTTGGAAACTGAATTCAGTATGGCTAGAGCAGACTAGAAGCAGACACATCTGAAAGGTACTATTGAAGCCATTATGAAAGACCCTTACAGACCACACTGGAAAGTTTGATCTTTTATCCTGCAGACAAGACCAAGGTTTTAAGAAAATAAAAATTAAATTTGTTTTTTAGAATGATGCCTCACCCTGGATGTTATGAATGAGTGGATTAGACTAAGGAACTCACAACCAGAAGATTTATTTATGGGACTTCTTCAGATAATTTAGATAAATGGTTTTCAAACTATGCTCAAGTCTCTAACAGTTTCATAAGCAAACAACTGAATAAAAAGTGGCTTTGCTTATTTGAGAAAAATAATGTTTACCGTCGTCTTTTGAAGGGTGACTTTGGCATATCTGCTGTAGGGATCATCTGCTCTCCTGGCCTTACCCACATTATAGGCCCATCATCACTTTGGGACCTACACTGGAGTCGGAGGCTGGAAAGTGTACCCCAGGGCAAAGTCATCTAGAAATCAGATGAATGAGTCACATTAAAAAAATTTGTAGATTATTTACCCACCCACTCAAATAAAAGTTCTAAGAAGTATATTTTGCAAGTATATACAAAGAAATAAATCCTATTCGCACAGTAATTTAGATTTAAAAAAGTAATTCAGGTACTTTGTAGCAGTAATTTTTTAAACATTTCTATTCAAAACATTAGATAAAAATTTAATTTTAAGAGGCAATGTTAACACTCTTTAATGTAAAATGTCCACTTAAGAAATGATAAAAACTTTAATAATCTGAATTAATACTCACTTTCAGAAATGGTGATTCCTCTAACATATCAAGGAACTCTGGGAAATAATCACCAACTTCTTCATCTACGGCTCCAACAAGACTTATCTGCCGCATAGGACCTGCTCGGTAGGTGCCACAGCAGTATGTCCTGTTGACCTAAGATAAAAAGAAAAAGAGGAGAAGATGCACTAAAGTACACTATAATATAAAGAAGTAAAACAGGGTATTGTTTCCAATGCTGCTATTTCTTCTATATACTAGGAACTTAATTGTCTGTACCTTGGATAAAGTCAATAGTTACCGAGATACACCAAAGCACATTGACAAATACACTGATACATTTGCCATAAACAGAAACTTCAATGTGCAACTTAGCCTATAGTCCCAACAGCTCAAAGAAATACAAACGACATTAAGATAAACTTCTCTAAGAATGATGATTTTTGAATTTTGTAAATACTTTTAAGTATGATCTTTATTTAAGAAGAAAAACCAGAACAAACATTAGTAAAACTGGCATGACAGGAAATAAAAAAGACCACGGCCAGATTAATCTCCCACATTCATTTTGTATTCCCTAGCTTAAAAGTCTTCATCGCAGGCCAGATACCAAAGCTGACCATTATCAAATCCAATCTCCCATTACTACTGTACAAGAGCTTCCACTTTTAGGTGAGCTTATCTTTTTCTCTATTCAAGTCAAACTTATTTCTACCTCCAATGATTTTTCTCTTGAATCTGCCTGACTTGGAATGTTCTCTTTTCTGTCAATCCAACTCTTATCCACCTTTCAAAGATTAGTTCAAAAGTTCTTCTTTTCCAGAAGTCTTCCTGGTCACTCTCCATGATCCTTCCCTTTTCTAAGGTCTATTTGAGCACATACACATTTTCTCTACATCAACTCACTGATGAATCTAGGGCATACCCTATACAAATCTGCGGCCCAGACATCCTATCTAGCATTTAAATCAGCACTTCTCAATCTGTGGGTCTGACCCCTTTGGGGGTCGAATGACCCTTTCAGAGGGGTCACCTAAGACCATCCTGCATATCAGATATTTACATTATGATTCATAACAATAGCAAAATTACAGTTATGAAGTAGCAACAAAAATAACTTTATGGTTGGGGGTCACCACAACATGAGGAACTGTATTAAAGGGTCGCGGCATTAGGAAGGTTGAGAACCACTGATTTAAATAGAATCTACCTATTAATTCCATACAAACGATTCTACTCAGTTAATTTATGTTTTTATCTTATCCTACCTTCAATTTAGAATAAAGACTTCTCCAAGGTAGAGAGATTCTGTGCATAGAAATGGACTAGACCAAAACACTGGATTCTAACCAGAATTCCCACCTCAGATCCATTATCCAGCACTTTCTACTTTAATTAAGCTGCAAATTAAATTGAAAAGCCTAACATATATAGCTGTACCTTAACAAAAACGAGTTTCTGTTGAAGAGTCAAAAAAATTTTTTTAAGGACCAAATATTACTGTTTCAAATGCCACCTATTTTGTCTCCCCACCCCCCCCCAACCCCCACAGAGTCTCACAACAACCATGGCTTCACAGCTCACAACAACCTCAGACTCTTGAGCTTAAGTGATTCTCTTACCTCAGCCTCCCAAGTAGCTGGGACCACAGATGCCCACCACAATACCCAGCTATTTTGTTGTTGTTGTTGCAGTTGTCATTGTTGTGTAGCTGGCCCCACTGGGTTTGAATCCACTAGCCTCAGGGCATGTGGCCAATGCTGCTACAGGCAATGAGCCCACCTATCTTGTCTTAATAGGAAACAGTCCACATAAATGACCACCTACTATTTCACAATTAGTGAAATAACCACCCAGTACAAAATTCTTCACTATTAGTTCTTCAGCACTTTTGGAATCAACTCTTTTAATTCCCATAGACAATTTAACATCACCCACACACAGATACATATACACAGAAAAAAAAGGTCTGAGATCTTGTTCTCAAGAAGCACAGGGATTTCTTAATTCCTTACAAATCCATCCCCTAAGATCACTGTAGGCAATCCTTAATAAGGAAGTACCCAGGCCAGAATTACCTTGCATATATTTGTATGAATTACCTTCCCTAAGTTGTGTATGATAGCCGTACTATTAAATAGCCAGAGGAGACAGCATGGAAAATAGAACCACCATAGAGATAAGGAAGGGGAAGGAAGGACGCTTTTAAAAATCACTATTCAAACAGTGCTAAGCCAGTCATCCTAAAATAACTAGAATTAGCCTTCAACAACAGTTCTAGGAATCATTCACTTTCAGAAGTACTAAGAAATACCAGTCTCCTCCCCCTACTCTCACCCGCCACCCCACCCCAGTCACCCCAAATACTTCCCACAACTATTCCCCATTATCAGAAATTCCTTTACCTATTCCTTCACTAATCTGTACAGGGTAGTGGCATTTTATAGAAGAATGTCCTGAAGAGCTATCAGAATTTAAAGCTCTAGAAATTCAAACCCAAGTCTAAAAAAATACAATGCCATGTCTGCTAACTTTGAGATTATGCAACTCTTAATGCATTATTTGAAGGAAATCATATTACTTTAAATCTTATATGCAAAGTGAAACACTATTTTTATATCACACCACTCCAAGCTTAATTCAAATTTCACTAAATTCACCAATATTGAACTTTAAGACAACCCTAGAAATGAAAATACTGGCCAGGTACAGTTGCTCATGCCTGGAATCCCAACACTTTGGGCAGCCAAGGCAGGAGGACTGCTTGAGCCTAGGAGTTCAGACTAGCCTGGGAATGTAGTGAGACCCATCTCCACCAAAAAAAGAACTGAAAACATCAAGGACAATCAATATGTGATATGAATAATTATAAAGCATCTTTTCCTTTTTGGAAAGAGAAACAAAGTAAACCTCAAAGAAGGGAAGGAGGAACAACTTAAGAAAAAAAGGATGTGACCACAAAAGACAGCAAACTTTTATGACCTCCTAATTTTGCCAAGGTCAACGTGTTTATTTTCATCTACATGCAAAAAAAAGCTTCTCATCTTATGAGGATCTTCAGGGTCATATTTATGTGAGTACCCAGGAGTGCTGAACAATTAACAGTGTTCAATTTTTATTTAGCAGCCAAAGCACCATCTGGTAAATAAATATGCTACATAATACCAAGGCTAGATTTTAAGAGCTGCACTGTGTTAAGGCCTATCTGGAAAAATGTGGCTAATTTAGCCCAGCTAGAGAAAAGTCTTTATTATTATAGTAAACCACAACCTTCCTGTTTTCATTCCTTTACTTACAAGAAATTAGACCTCTGGCTTTACCTATGTCTCTTTCTCAATATCAGTCCCCTCCTGCTTATAGCGCCTTCCATATTTAGCCTTGACTTCAAGATTTATACCCTTTCATAAAAACACACTCTGATATGCTACCCAAGTCCTTCCACCAGCCAGCCCTGCCTGCAAACCCCAAGCCTGAAACCTTCTTTTTTTCTTTCTTTTTTAGAGACAGTCTCACTTTGTCCCCCTCGGTAGAGTGCTGTGGCGTCACAGCTCACAGCAACCTCCAGCTCTTGGGCTTAGGTGATTCTCTTGCCTCAGCCTCCAGAGTAGCTTGGACTACAGGTGCTCACCACAACACCTGGCTATTTTTTGTTGCAGTTTGTCTGGGGCCGGGTTTGAACCCACTACCCTCAGTATATGGGGCCAGCACCCTACCCACTGAGCCACAGGCACCGCCCCCAAGCCTGAAACATTCTAACCATTAGTTCTATCTCTGGGCTATCCCAATTCATTTAAGCTCATTTTAAAATTAAATATTATGCATCTTGCCATCACCTTGATATACTATGTCCACATCAGAATTCTACTTCTGCAATATTCATCTGTATTTCCTGTCTCTACTGCCTCACCTTACCTTTTATTCACATTTCATATGATTGCAATCAAATTTCTGCCCACGCCATTCACCTCAAACAAATCACTAATGACCTCCTCAGAGCCAAATTCAAGGAATGTTTTTCAGTCATCTGCTTCCTCTTCTCAAAAATGTCCTTGTTGTGGAGTTGGCCCAGTTCTCATTCAACATACTATCCGTAGGTGGTTCCAATTATACTACAGATTTAACTACCACCTGTACCTCTACTAAATTTCATAGCTACAACACTAACTTAAAATTATTCCTCAGCTGGGTACGGTGGCTCACACCTGTAATCTTAGCACCTGGGGACTGCCTAAGCTCAGGAGTTCAAGATCAGCCTAAGCAAGAGCAAGACCAACCCCCACTCCAGTCTCTAAAAATAGCCTGGCCTTGTGAAAGGTGCCTGTAGTCCCAGCTACTTGCAAGGCCAAGGGCAGGAGTTTGAGGTTGCTGTGAGCTATGACACCACCAAATTCTACTGAGGCCACCAAAGGAAGAGACTGTCTCAAAAAAAAAAAAAAAAGAAAGAAAGAAAGAAAGAAAAAGAGATAAAGAAAAAAAATTATTCCTCAGATTCACTTTTTTTTTTTTTTGCAGTTTTTGGCCAGGGCCTGCTTTGAACCCACCACCTCCGGTATATGGGGCCAGCGCTCTACTCCTTTGAGCCACAGGTACTGCCCCAGATTCCGACTTTTACATACCATTGCTTCCTGAACAGCTCACAGACACCCTCAAAACCTACAAAACTGGGCTCATTTTCTTTTGAGGTTCCCTTCCACCCCCAAACCTGCTTTTTCTTCTTGTGTATTTGCTGCACCAGTTAATGATTTTCATTCTCAGTACCCAAATCAGGAATTAACAACTCCTCTTTCCCATCTCTTAAATCTCAAATCTATCCTTCTAAATCTACAGTACCACTCACTGCCTTAATTCAGGAAATAATCATTTTTCACTTAACCACAAAACCCTCTTAACCATTATCCTCACTTAAGAATTCCCATTCACAAGAGCCATCCTACAAAGTGCTACAAATAATCTCTTTACGAAAAAACATTTTACCATTAAAACTTCTTGTTTTAAATCCTTTACTACTCACAGATCTAGCTCAACATTCTTTTCAGTGCAGACAAAACCTCAACTGATCTATTACTCAAAAAAAAGCCACAACATTTGCCACTTTCCAAACACATTATTTTCAGCTGGGCATGGTGGCTCTCCCTATAATCTAGCTACTTCAGTGGGTAAGGCATGAGACTGGCTTGAGTACAGGAGTTCCAGATTATAGTGAGGTATGATTGTGCCACTGCAATCCAGCCTGGCTAACAGACTGAGATACTTCAATTAATTAAAAATATAAAAAATAGGGTGGCGCCTGTGGCTCAAAGAAGTAGGGTGCTGGCCCCATATGCCAGAGGTGGCGGGTTCAAACCGGGCCCTGGCCAAAACCCACCAAAATATAAATAAATAAATAAATATTTTATGATATAGTAATCCTACTTCCGAGTATATTTCCAAAGGAAATAAAATCACTATCTCAAAGAAAAAACAGAGAATACATTTTCAGTAAAGAACTAGGCTAAAGGAAGTTGACAAATGATTGATAAGGAAACATGTTGTTAATTACACCAGGGTTTGGCACACTGCAACCCACAGGCCAAATCCAGGCCATCAAAGTTTTATTGGACCACAATCATACCCATTCACTTACACTACAATGTAAGAGTTAGGTAAAGTAGTTCCAGTAGTAATGGTATGGTCTGCAGAGCCTAAAATACCATCTGGTTCTTTTTAGACAAAGTTTGGCTAATTTACACTACTCAAAAAGAAATCAGGGTATGTGTTTCAATGTAACCACTGTGAAAGGAAATAATCTGTACAATTCGAGTATGCGTCTGTAATACAAAGTGGTAAGCAGTAACAAATATTTGTTGAATTTATATATGCTAGAAATGAACCATTAAACCCTAGGGAAAAAAAGTAGGAGCTGCTGATTAACAGTCTATCACTTACATTAAAAAATTAAGTAAATACAAATGTTTGTGATGTATTTAAATAATTAACAACACAAGTTAGAAGACGAACAGCATTTGTGACCACAAATTCAACATGCACCAACTGTGTGAAACTGATGCCAACAAGCAAAATACTTTTTTCCTTTTAGTAAAAACTTCCTGGGCATATGGCCAATGAGCTGGGATCCCTGACAGCTAAATGTGGCCTGTGACTAAATTCTGGCCAGTAGGATATAGCCTAAGTACATATGCAATTTCCAGAGCATGCCTTTATGTAGTGTAAGAAAGTAGTCTGCCCTCTACTTCCTCTTTCTCTCCTTTGAAGGCTGAAACAGAGTGGTAAAGAGCCAGACTCAACCACACATCTAACACCAGAAGGAATGGCAAAACGTAAGGACCTAAGGAAACTAGGATCCTGAATATCATCATGGAATACAGGTGCTTAACCCTGGACTGCTACATAAGAGAGAAACTTTTATTTTGTTCTAGCTCCTGTCTCTTTATTCTAGTTACTGTCTCTTTTGTTCTAGCTACTGTATCCAGTCTCTTTATTATGGTGGTTTTGTTATATCTTACATACTTCGTAGTAAGGAAGGCAATACTCTGCATTGCATAGAGAACATCTGGAGTATTATCTCCTTATCTGGGCTAGAAAATAACCTCAACTAAAGCACACACAAAAGTGAACCATTAGGTAGGTGATTAACAGTCTTGTGACCAACACATATCAGAGAAGTGTATAGGAAATTTAAAGTATTTCAAAAGTACTTGACTATAGAAAAGATTAAAGGGAGTACACAATGGTCTTCAAATACTTAGAGGCTAATCACGAGAATGAATTTACATAACCTGAAAGAATAGAAAAACAGGTTTTATTGGGGGGCCTAACACAGCCACACACAAACCCTTTCCCCTCCTCCTCCTCCTAAGATAAAGACAAGGTGGCTCTAGCTAGCCCACCCTGAGAAGTCCATGCCAAAAGACCATTTCCAGGCAAATTGTGGAATGTGCCCATCCCAGTCTCTAAGTGCCCCCCCCGCCCTGCCACCAGGGGTGCAGACACCACCTTTGCACTGCCCTGGTGGGTCACCCTCCCCTTTTCAATAAACCTGGCCTGAACATCTCTGCTGCAGCCTTGTCTCTGGGTGCCACCTTTTATATCTGTCATATGGTGCTAAAGATCCAGTACTGGTGGCTGACTAGAGGCTGACTGCTGGCCTCCCTAGTCACCCCAGTTTTCTCTGTTGTACCCAGACATACACCTGTTGGACAGTCCTAGAGGATTTCACTCCAACTACCGTTCAAATGTGATTAAGGCCTCTAAATACTTCAAACGGCACCCTCCTCAGCTCTCTCTGTGCCTCTTGTTCTCACATCCACCTCCTCCTCACTGTTTCTTCACTTACTTGTTTGTTCACATCTAAGTAGAGGATTTTGCCCTAGTGCTTTACTCTCTTCTGGGCTCCAGGGTCTCAAATCATTTCATTTTGGTTTTTGCTTCAAGCCCAGTGCTAGACCCTCTTTTAAGCTTTTATGGTACCAGGGACCCTAAGTTCTCTGAGAAAAAATAAAAACACCTGACCTTTCTCAGTCTTTCTTCATTTTTCACTCCTGATTTTTGGGAAACAAGGGATGCCTTCTTTTCCGGCCAGGTAAGAGAAGGACATCAGAGACATGAGAGCTGGCTGTTCCACCTCCCTCAACAGAGACACCCTAGGGGTGTCTCCTTCAACCCCAATACAAATTAGAAATGGGACCTTTAATTTCAGTGTCTTACAGAACTTAAATAATTTCATCCAAAAACAAAAATAAGGCAGATGGAACAAAATCCCCTATCTTCAGGCTTTTCTTCCCCTCTGCTCTTACCCCTTCCTATACAAATGGTTGCTACAACATCTTCCTTTGTATCTTTCCTGGTCTTCCTCCTATCTTCCCTCCTCCAGGGATTTCTCAAGCTCCTACCATTCCTCTACCTCCTAATCTGCCCACAGAGCCTGAAGGCCCTCTGCTCACCCCACCCCTCTTCCCTGCACTTCTCACAGCTTCCTCCCCTCACCCAACAGCCAGAGTGTCCCTCCCCCCCCAGTGATGAAGCTGCAGACCTGTTGACTCCCATGATCAAACTCCCCACAGCTCAAGTAGGGGAGTCAGGAAGCCAACCAAGCATGCTCCCTGGGTGGGGCATGCTCACAGATGGGGCAGGGTGGGGCAGGCTCACTGATGGAACAGACACCTTGGCCCCCCACTGGAGTTCATGAACTTCTCAGCCTGCCCCACTGCTGGCTTTCCTCCACCCAGCCAGTTCCCCTCATCCCAGCCATGGACTTCACCCCTCTCACCAAATTCCCTCTACCTACAGGCTTTAGATGGAGAAAGGATAAAGAGTGAAAATGGAACTGACAGCAGAAGTTTTTAAATAGTGGTTGCCACTTAAAAACTTCTCCAGAAGCCTGGGCGCAGTGGCTTACCTGTAATCCCAGCACTCTGGGAGGCCCAGGCGGGTGGACTGCTTGAGCTCACAGGTTCGCGACCAGCCTAAACCAGAGCGAGAGCTCCGTCTCTACTAAAAAATACAAAAAACTGAGGCAAGAGGATCATTTGAGCCCAAGAGTTGTAGGTTGTTGTGAGCTATGATGTCACCATGGCACTCTACCCAGGGCAACACTTGAGACTTTGTCTCAAAAAAAAAAAAAATTCTCCAGAGATAGTTACTCAGAAGGCCCAAGTGAGACAACCATGCCCTTCTACAGAACAAAGCCTCTGACTCTGAGTTCCTAAAATTAGGTGCCCCCAAAGGCATCTTTCGATAAAACCCTGGAACTGTGTCTTCTCAATAAAGGAGAAAAGCAGGAGAAAGGAGAGCATAATCACCTTAAAAGGGGAGATCATATTCACCTTCTGGAAACAGTGGTCCCCTAAATCAACATAGGAATGCCTTTCAACTGACCAACAAGTCCAACTTGAAAATGGGCTCAACTTCATCACACCAGAATGGCCTTAAGTAAATTACTCTCTAACACAGGTAAGTAAATTAATTCTAATAATAGGGAAGCCACATCCTCCAGTCTTCCTAAATTTTAAAAACCTCTATATCTCCTATCTCTATCTTAAAATTAAAACATAAAGTACACCCCATTTTATGTATTCCAAAGTTTCTGAGTTCTCTGGAAGATAAAGTTATCCTGAGGACAACTACAAGCTATCCAACCAGAAGCAATTTTGGAAGACATACCATTGTCCCCATCGCCCTTTTTAACAGAAGTTGGGAATGTTGGGGGGCCTAAATCATCCGTGTGCACAAACTCTTTCCCCTTCTCCTCCTCTGACTCTCATCCTAAGACAAAGACCCAAAGGATCTGTCTAGCCCAGCCCCTGAGAAGTTCACTCCAAAAGACCCTAATATTCCAGGCAAGCTGTGGAATTTACCCATCCCCTATGGCCCCATATAAAAGGGGTCTAACTGCCCCTGGGTGCAGAAGCCACCTCTGCACTGCCCAGGCATGTCACTCTCCCCTTTTCAATAAACCTGGCTGAACATCTCTGCTGTGGCCTCACCTCTGGGCGCCACCATTGACACTTTCCAGGTATCGTTCACTTAATACTAATTTATTGTACAGTGGTATGTTGCTTAACAGTGGGGATATGTTCTGAGAAATGTGTCATTAGGTACTAGACTACAAACCTAAAAAGCATGTTATTATATCGAACATGTAGACAACTGGAACATAATGTAAGTATTTATGTTTCTAAACAGAAAAGGGACAGTAAAAATAGTTAAAAAAAATTAAAAACAGCCTATCTATAAAGGATACTTACCATGAATAATGCTTCCAGGCCTGAAAGTTGCTCTGGTTGAGTCAGGGAGTGACTGGTGAATGAATGTGAAGGCCTAGGACAGTACTGTACACTACTGTAGACGTTATGAACACTGTATGCTCAGGCTACACCAAATTTATCTAAAAATTTATCTAAAATTTATCTAAATCTAATTTAGAATAAAAAATTATCTAAATTATCTAAATCTAATTTGATAAATTATCAAATTTATCTAAAATCTAAAAAAAGATTTCCTTTCTTTAATAATAAATTAACCTGGCTGGGCACAGTAGCTCATGCCTGGCCTAGCACTCTGGGAGGCCAAAACAGGAGGATCACTTCAGCTCAGGAGTTTAAGACCCACCTGAGCAAGAACAAGACCCATCTCTACTAAAATCAGAAATATTCACCAAGCATTGTGGCTGTAGTCACAGCTCAGGAGGGGGAGGCAAGAGGCTTGCTTGAACCCAGGAGTTTGAGGTTGCTGCGAGCTAGGCTGACTCCCTGGCATTCCCACCTGGACAACAGAGTGAGACTGTCAAAATTTAAAAGATAATAATAATAAATTAAATGTATCTTGCTGTAACTTTTTTACTTTATAACTAATTTTTTTAACTTTCTGAATCTTTTCTAATAACATTAGCTTAAACTCAAACAGGCTGCACAGCTGTCCAAAAATATTTTTTTCTTTATATCTTTGTTACTATTAAAATTTCTGTGTTACTTCTTACACCTTGTTAAAACCTAAGACACAAACATACACATAAGCTAGGTCTACACAGAATCAGGACCATCAGTATTACTATCTTCCATCTCCACATCTCTTCCCACTGCAAAGTCTTCAGGGGCAGTGAACATGAATAAAGCCATTTCTCCCACCACAGTAACTATGCCTCTTTTGGAATACCTCCAGAAGCATCCGCTTCAGGCTGTTTACAGGTAACTTTTTTTTTTTTTTTGAGACAGAGTCTCACTATGTCGCCCTCAGTAGAGTGCTCTGGCATCACAGCTCACAGCAACCTCAAACTCCTGGGCTTAAGCAACTCTCTTGCCTCAGCCTCCCAGGCAGGACTACAGGTGCCTGCCACAACGCCTAGCTATTTTTTTGTTGTTGTTGTAGTGGTCATTGTCGTTTGGCAGGCCTGGGCTGGGTTTGAACCCGCCAACCCAGGTGTATATGGCTGGCGCCTAGCCACCAAGCCTACAGTTAACATTTTTAAAAGCAAAAGGAATATACTCTATACCAGCAATAAAAAGTATAGTAAATACTAGGTGACAGGAATTTTTCAGCTCCATTACAATCTTATGGGACCAGTGTCATATATGGGGTACTTTATTAAATGAAACATTCTAATGCAGCATATGACCGTATGTTACAGTGCCCAGGCACGGCCCTCAACATAGACATAGCAGAACAAACTTATTCTTGGGCACTAGAGACTTACAGTCTAGTAGGGAGAGGAAGACCCTAAACTAAATAAATACAGTAGAACCTCTCTAAGATGACCATTCACGATTCAAAGGACTGTTGTTAAAATGGTCAACATACAGAAGTGGTCAACATAAGGAGCGGGTCTACTGTACTAATATATACATGTACTTTTTTGTGCAGCTTTTATTAAAGAAAATTATACAAAATCATAATCAAAACAGTAAAATCATACATACAGTATCATACAAAATCAATGTTTACTTTTTTCTCATGGTTCTATCATTCTTTCTGAAAAAAAGAATTAATCTCAGTCTGTTTCCTATTCTTATTATAAACTTCAGTGGAGAAAGTACTCTCAATACTGGCTATCCCACTCAGCACACCTGGGCATTTTTCCATAGCAAATAACTCCAACTACATTATCAGATGTCTGATATACTCTTTTTTGGAATCTGCAATTTCTATGTCATCCTCACTTGTTTGTTCTACTTCAATAGCTGCTTCATGCACTGCTAGGCTGGTCTGTACTTAGATCAATATCTCTTGGAAAATTGCTTCTGGGTCAGTTTCATAACAAGTTGCTGCATCATCATCCAGTACAACAAAAATTTTCAAAATCTGCTCCTTCAAATTCTGCCATGGGAGATAGAGAGTCCTACTCTTGGGTTATGACAAATCCAACTTTCTGGAAACACTTCTGTATTGGTTCTGACTGAACTTCATTCCAAGCAGAATTGATCCAGAGGACCTCCAGAGCAATAACTGATGTAGCTGATAAGATTGCTTCTATAGGTGGACCACACACAGGTTTGTGTTTTTTGTTTGTTTTTTAGAGACAGAGTCTCACTTTATCGCCCATGGTAGAGTGCCACTGCATCACAGCTCACAGCAACCTCCAGTTCTTGGGCTTAGGCAATTCGCTTGACTCAGCCTCTCAAGCAGCTGAGACTATAGGCACATGCCACAACGCCCGGCTACAGGTTTGCATTTTGGTAATGATCCACTGCAGGAGCTAGGCTAAGGGATGCATTTTAAATGTTCTTTGTTTGCTTTTTGTTTTCATTGAGACAGAATCTCACTTTGTCATCCTCAATAGAGTGCCATGCCATCATAGCTCACAGCAATCTCAAACTCTTGGAGTTAAGCGATTCTCTTGCCTCAGCCTCCCGAGTAGCTGGGACTATAGGCACTTAGCACAATGCCCAGCTATTTTTGTTTGTTTAGCAGGACCGGGCCAGGTTGGAACCCACCAGCCCCAGAGCATGTGGCCAGTGCCCTAACCACTGACCTACAGGCACCCAGACACATTTTAAATGTTTTAATGATGCATTAGTCAAGAGGTTGACTTTTTCACATCTTCTCTGGAGGCAGAAATTTGTTTTGTATTTTTTTAATTTCAAATGATGAGAGTATAGAAGATTCAGTTACACTGTTTACACTTGTTAGGTAAAGTCCAAGTTGTAGTTGTGTCCCTCCATCAAAAGGTGTGCCATTATACCCTTACACTGTGCCTGAGGTGAGAGCACACCAATCCCCCTCCCTTTTCTCCTCCTCCCTCCCTCTTCTTCCCCACTTGACGTAGTGTTTTTCTCTTGTGTCAGTACTTGTTCATCTACTGGTTTCATATTAGTATTGAGTACACTGAATACTTGCTTTTCCATTCTTGTGATACTTTACCATGGAGAATATTCATAGAAAATATTCATTGAGGGTAGCCAGGAACCTTCAATTTTTCTTCATTTGTCAGTCAATACCCCTTACCCACCCCTCGAGCAGGGCACCAGTCATATATGCACATTGTTTTGATTTCCAAGTGATGGGGAAGTCTTCAGGCGTTAGGTTCTTGAACACACATAGCTTTGCTGGTTTACCAAATCACCAAAGACTTTAGTTTCTTTTTAGTTGAGCTAGTCAAAGCAGAACTGTGAAACATTCTTTGTTAAGTTTTCCACTTTACATTTGTCATGATGTAGGCTCCTATCAAACGTCACCTTAAAAAAAGAGCCTGCACTCATTAGCATTAAAGATGTTATCATCTGTGAAGCCTCTGGTTAAGTCTGGGAACTTTTTGATGAACTCTTCCACACCTTCTACTGGAAACTGACTCACCACATAACATTTTTTGGGAGACCTCATGTCCCACTTTAAATTTCTCAAGCCAAATTACTTGATGCTTGAAAATCTGCCATCCTGGATTACTTGATACTTGATTACTTGATACAAATTGCTTGATGCTTGAAAATTTGCCATCCCCTCCTCCCTCCCAAGATAGAGTTTCATTTTGTCACCATTGGTAGAGTGCCCTGGCATCATAGCTAACAGCAACCTCAAACTCTTGGGCTCAAGCAATTTTTTTTAAGACAGAGTCTCACTTTGTCGCCCTTGGTAGAGTGCCATGGCATCACAGCTCACAGCAACCTCCAACTCTTGGGCTCAAGCAATTCTCTTGCCTCAGCCCCCAAGTAGCTGGAACTACAGGCGCTTGCCACAATGCCTGGCTATTTTTAGAGGGGAGGTCTCGCTTTGGCTCAGGCTGGTTTCAAACCTGTGAGCTATGCAACCCACCCACCTCGGCCTCCCAGGGTGAGCCACTATCCCAGATTTCTTTTCTTTTTTTTTTTTGAGACAGAGTCTCAGTATGTCACCCTTGCATTACAGCGCGCAGCAACCTCAAACTCTTGGACTTAAGCAATTCTCTTGCCCCAGCCTCCCAAGTAGCTGGGACTACAAGTGCTGGCCATGCACCCAGCTATTTTTTGTTGTTGTTGTTGTCATTGTTGTTTTTAGCAGGTCCGGCAGGTTCAAACCTGCCAGCCCTGGTGTATGTGGCCTATGCCTAACCACTGAGCAATGGGTGCCACACCACCATCCCAGATTTTTTAGCAACTTCTTGGATCCTCAGCCTAGAGATTCAGGCATTAACTGTCTTCATTTGTTCAAACCAGCTTAACATAGCTTCACTGACTTCATCACGGGAAGTTTTCCTCTTTTTCTGCTGTAGGTCTCCATTTTCCTTACCATATCTCTTCAAGTATTCATGTTTACATTTGGATATTACTGTGATCTTGCTAACACAAAAATGTTCCACTGTCTATCTGTGGATGCTGCTTTCTCGAACATATAGAAGATCAACCTTTTCCTTCAATGTCAGCTCTCTGAATTCTTTCCTTTGGGCCATGATGTCTTCATTAACTGTAAAATTTTTAAGTAACTGTGAGATGTACCTGCAATTCAGACCAGTCCTTCATGTTGAAAAAATCTTTTGCAACATGTGATAAATGGGAATTTGGGCCTGCTCTAACGCATGGTAATAATAAAACATGTAAAAAGAACTTATGCTAATGAAAAATAATACAACCAAAAAGCAAAGCCCACACTTTCTAGCCCCTGGTGTAGCATGGACTGAACTGGTCAAGTTACACAGGGTAAATTAATAATGTGTGACCAAGTGGCCAAGAGAGAACTTAAAGGTGGTCATAAAGAGGTCCATCTCTCAGTGAGTACATGTGGTGCATTTCCAGTCTATGAAAATTAGGTCAACTTAAGAAGGTAGTCAATTATAGAATTAAATTCTACTGTATTTAATTATAAACTGTGGTATCTTCAGAATGAAATGTATATGACGCTATGAAAGAAACATAGGATCCTGATCCAAGAGATAATGGGTCCTTAAGAAGTAACACTGAGCTAATCTGAAGAACAAGTTCAGAGGTAAGCAAAATCTCTGCCCTTTCCAAGGTCTAATAGAAATCTAATGATATAATAAAAAAAAAGAAATCTAATGATATTAAACACAGAAAATAAAAGAGAAAAATGAAGAGTCTTGAGACTAGAGAAATAAGCTGTGGCCAGATTATGGAGAGACTTGAAGAGCACATTAAGGATCTGGAGACATCACCGAAGGGTCTGAAGAAAATGAAAATTATCCAATTTGCCTTTGTTGTTGATGATTTAGTTTTCTCAGAGGGGCACAAAAAGAGATCAGTAGCAGGGTTTTTTTAATATTCCAAATAAGAAATGATATATGATAGGCTAAGCTAACAGCATGATTGATTGACTGACTGATTTGCAAAGAGGTCTCACTATGTTGCCCAGGCAGATCTCAAATTGCTGGCCTCCACTGATCCTCCAACCTTTGCCTCCTGAGTAGGCTAGGGATACAAGCATGATCCACCATGCCTGGCTCTGATTTTTAAAAGGTAGAAGAAAAGAGACAGATTTGAGAAATATCCAGGAGATAACTGTCAAGAGTTGGACAAAGATATGAATAGACAAAAAATAGGAATATCAGAGATGACTACCAGGCTCTGTAGTTTGCAAACACACACAAAAAAAACTACATTCTCTTCTGGAAGAGAATCAGGTTTGGGTGGTGAAATGACAAATTCTGTTTTGGCTCAGCACCTGTGGTTCAAGTGGCTAAGGCGCCAGCCACATACACCTAAGGTGGCGGGTTCGAATGCAGCCCAGGCCCACCAAACAATGATGATGGCTGCAACCAAAAAAAAGCCAGGTGTTGTGGCGGGCCCCTGTGGTCCCAGCTACTTGGGAGGCGGAGACAGGAGACTTGCTTGAGCCCAGGAGTTGGAGGTTGCTGTGAGCTGTGATGCCACAGCACTCTACCCAGGGGGATAGCTTGAGGCTCTGTCAAAAAAAAAAAAAAAAAAGAAAGAAAGAAAAAAATTCTGTTTTAGATATCAGAAGTTCAAAGAATGCAACAGGTTAAAAAAAAATGGCTTCCAAGATATCCATTCTAATCTCTTGAACCTGTGAATGTTATTTTATGGCAAACGGGACTTTGCAAATGTGACTAAATTAAGAATCTTGAGATAGGGAGATAATTATCCAGCTAGACCCTAGTTGTAATCATAACTGTCCTTATAAGACTGAGGCAGAAAGAGATCTGACTAGGAGAAAGCAATGTGATGATGGAAACAAGAGAATGGAATGACATACCTTGAAGACAGAGGAAGGGAACTCAGGAAATATAGACAGACACTAATCTAGAAAAGGCAAAAAATATTTTCCCTCAGGTCCTTCAAACCTGTAAAAGAGTAACTTTGTGGGGCGGCACCTATGGCTCAAAGGAGTAGGGCGTTAGGCCCATATGCTGGAAGTGGCGAGTTTAAATCCAGCCCCAGCCAAAAACTGCCAAAAAAAGAGTAATTTTGTATTGTTTTACACCACCATGTTTATGGCAATTTGCTATAGCAGCAATGGAAACTATTAATAGGTACTATTAATAGGCCAAAAACTGCCAAAAAAAGAGTAATTTTGTGTTGTTTTACACCACCATGTTTATGGCAATTTGCTATAGCAGCAATGGAAACTATTAATAGGTACTTTGTATAAACAAGTGTATATCAAAAAGGCAGCTGGGTCTAGAATCAGAAGAAGTCTAGACTAAGGTTATAAATCCTAGTGATTGGCAATAATCAGAATTTTCGATTAACCTGACTAGAGAAAATACACAGAGTTCAACATTGGGGGGGATATTCTTATTAATTCAATTAAATAACTTCAATTAAAAAACCCCAAAGGGAAAGAAAAACTATCAAAAAAGGAACATAAAAGAGTAGACAAGTAGTCACAGAGGTTTCGAAGAAAACCAAGAGAGCACTGTATTCTGAAGTCAAAGAAAGAAACACTTTAAGAGCTTGGTCAAAATGCTGCTGAAGATGAAAAATGCTCATTGGTAAATACCAAGAGATGTTTCAGGAAAATCACATGAGTGGTAACCAAATCTGTATGCCCTGAGAAATGATTAAGAAATGGGCACCAGTATAAACAATTCTTTCAAGTTTGGCTGTGAAAATAAGATTGACAAAAAGGGGGAAAAAATCAAGGGAGAATGTTTAAGATGGATGGAAAGACTGAGCTACCCTCTGTAATGGGAGTGCCCAATCCACAGTCTAGAGAACATGTGTGGCCCAGGACAGCTATGAATGCAGACCAACACAAAATTATAGACTTACTTAAAACACAGAGACTTTTTTTGTGATTATTTTTGTGGAACCCAACTGCATGGTCCTTTAGCATGAACTTTGTAGATAACAATGTCATGTCTCAAATGTCACATAAAATAAACATATGTACACTCTATTTGTACACACATACAGCTTAGGTTTTACGGTGGCATGCAGCTTCTAGTGTGTTATCATCCAAGTGCAATACAGCCCAACTGATACCATCAGATGTGACATGTGCTCAAAGTGACTTGTCAAGGCAGTGATTATTATAATGTTTCAACCTATCATTGTAATGTTACATGTTTAATGTTATTTAGAAGTCAGGTAAGCATTTTATTTGATTAAGGGTACCTCCACACTTTGGCGGTGCTTCATATGTTGCCAACTACACTTCACAACCGGCCCTCCTTTTCACTGTGCATCAGCAGCTAAGATGTAGAAGGGCCCAATCCTTGCCTTCTATCTTCCTGTCAATTAATTTTCATAAAAAGTACATATAGTCTCTTACCTTATTATTTTTTTAATCCCAACATGGCTTCTACAGGGTCTCAGAAGAAACAGAACCCAAAGAAAAATTATAAATGAAGAAGACTGCTCAAAGTACACAGATAACTACTTTCATGTCAAAGCAGTGACAAACTTTCCTTAATTTGTAGGGAATTTATGCAAGTTTTTACAGAATGATTTGAAAAGGCATTACATGCAAAAACCATGCTGCCAAATTCAATGGCTTATGAAGAAGGATTGTGTTAAGGACAAAATAGCAAAACTGATCAAATGCTGTCTTCTCCAAAAATTTATTTTTGAAGTTACAACTCAGACGGATTCTACTGTAAAAGCTAGTTTATGTGGTAGCATATTTCAAAGCCAAGAAAACCAAAACCATTTACTGATGGTGAGTTTATTACACCATGTATGGAAAGCATGGCAGATAAAATTTGTCCTTAAAATGGGGAATATTTCTAGAATCCATTTGTCTCACCAGACTATAGCCAGGCAAATTGAAGAAATTAGAAAATCTATCAAAATTAGACTAGAGAGGGCAACCCTTTCTTGGGTCCCCTTCCGTGACTATGCGGAAGCTCGCCTTCTCACTCACTTTCTCTCTCTCTCTGAAATAAATTGGCTCTGCAACACACACACATACACACAAAAAAATTAGTTTGGAGAGCAAAGCTGCTAATTTTTAAGTATATGCTCTGGCAAGGGATGATAGCACTGAGGCTACAAATATGGCTCAACTTGCCTTTTTTATTAGCAGTATTAATGACGACAGCCACCCAAAACTCACATTTGATGTATCACTGAATAATACATCAAAAAATTATTCATAAAAGCTTTAAAAATCAGTAACATCATGCAAATCGTCACCAAAACTGTGAATTTCATAAGGGCCAAGAGACTGAATCATTGCCAATTCTAGGAATTCCTTAAAAGTGTGATGCTGACCATGGCAACATCATTTACTTTGCAGAAGTAAGAAGGTTAAGTTGAGGCCCAATGTTGAAAAGATGATTTGCGACATGTCATAGAGTTGTTTTATGGTAGTGCCAGAACATGATGATGGAAACTAGCTTACAGATTTAGCATTTTTAGTGGACTTAACCACTCATTTAAATGAGTTAAACATGTGTCTTCAAGGTGAAAACCAACCTATCAATAGCATAACAGCATTCCAAATGAAATTGAAATTATGGCAAGCTCAAATTAAGGCAAACAATTTTATGCATTTCATCATATTGGCTAAACATAGTCCTGTGAACAGCAAAAAAAATGCAGCCTTGGTTTTCAATTTGATGTAAGACTTTGAAAAAAAGGCTTTAAGATTTCTGGGAAAATAGTATTTTGGTACATCTGCAACTCCATGTTCAATCAACATAAACACGTTACCTACCAGTTGTCAAATAGAATGCACAGAGCTGCAATCTGATTTTCAACTTAAAGAAAAATTTGATCTTATCTCTTTATTGAACTTTTATAGGTCCTATCTTTCCTGAGACAAATACCCCTCCTTCACAATCATGCCTTATTCATGTCCTCGCTTTTTAGCAGCAAGTACATTTGCAAGTTACTATTTTCAAGAATGAAGCACATTAAAAGTAAAATTAGAACTAAAATATCTGGTAAGCACCTTAAGAACTCACTGAGAATTTTGACTACTTCCATCAAACCAGATATAGATGCATTAGTTTCTCAAATACAATGTCATATCCCACTAGTTGTACACGGCTCAATTTTCTTTTATACTAAAAAATTTTTAAAAAGACGTACTATTCTTAGTTCTGAACATTTTCTATATTAGAGATCACAAAGTTGGGCCTTGCACAGTGATTTTAAAAGACTCTCTAAACAGGCTAATGCATAATTAGGACTATGATGTGAGGACGTTTTTGCTTATCTGTGGTGGTAGATATCACAAAAAGGATACATGGACCTTATTTTTTGCTCATCAGCTTTTGTTAGTATTTGTGTTCTTGATGTGTGGTCCAACTCAACTTTTCTCCTTCCAGTGTGTCCCAGAGAAGCTAAAAAGTTGGACACCTCTACAGTTATGTAATGTGAACTTTCATTCCCACCAGCAATGTAAGAGAAATATCTGTTGCCCCACAACTTCACTAATAGAATATTATCAAACTTTCAGATAGAATGTCATCAAACTTTTGGACTTTTACTAATTTCCTAAGTCAAAACTGGCATCTTAGTAGTTTTAATTTCATTTTGCTTGCCAGGAAGATTGCTTCAGTCCAAGAGTTCACATACAGTCTAAGCAACCAATGAGACCCTGTCTCTATAAAGAATAAGGTAACCAGGTGTGGTAGCACACACTTGTAGTCCCAGCTACTCAGGAGGCTGAGAAAGGAGAATCACTTGAGCCTAGGAGTTTGAAGCTGCAGTAAGCTATGATCATGGTGTTGCACTCCTGCCTGGGTGAAGAGTGAGACCTTGTCTCTTAAAAAAAGAAAAAAATAGAGTTGAAAGAATGGTACAAGAAATCAGAGAGAATTAATTTAATACCATGTATTGATGGCACTAAAGATGGTACTGGATTCCAGTGAGAGTGACTTTGAGGAGTTGCCAACATTTGCCTTTCTCAAGAGGGAACCATCTTCAACAAACAGAAGGCATCCTGAGAGGGAGGAGAAGATTGTGGTTGACACCTCACATTCTGAGGCCTCCTATTCTCCATCTAGTTTGGAAAGATTGACTGCCTATCCCGAATACAGCTGAAACTGTCACACAGAGCCAGGCAGAGTACCAAGATGTGAAAGTAAGGATGAAGTGGTAAATATTCCCCTGGCTAAGAAGCATATATATAAGTTTTTGACCCACAAGCAGCTGAGCCCGGAAGACTCTAGTTACCTACTTAAAAGTGTTTTGGATCATCAAAACAATGAAGGAGCTTCCAGTGACTGGAAAAAGGATTCCTTTCCAAAGGTCCCTGATATTCCCTTCCATGATACCCCAGAGAGGAGTACATCAGATAACAAGGACCCCTATCTTAGATAAACTATGCTATCAACTTCCAATCTACCAGTCTACCTGTCCCGTCCAGAGCAACAGCTTGATAGTAGCCAAAACAAATTCTGACACCCTTCCATCTCAGAAGAAAACCAAGCATAGTCAGAAGGTCCAGAGAAGAGGTTCACAGAGATGCTGGCAGGAGGAACAAGAAGGCCAGAAGGAAAGCACCCTGAGATGAGAAAGAAAGGAGAAAGCATCACTGGTTAACAGACTGAAATCCCAGAGACCAGAGGAATGCTTAAAACACATCATCGTGGTGCTGGATCCAGTGCTTTTACAGATGGAAGGTAGGGGCCAGCTCCTCAGAGCTTTACAGTCCATGGAATGCTGTTGTGTGCTTGAGGCACAGGTCGTGCCTTGCAGTATCACTTGGAGGAGAAGGACTGGGCCATCTGAGGATGGAGAGGACCCGGTGGAGGAACAAACAATCCTGGTGTTGCTTCTGGCAGAGGTGTTTCTATCCATGATCTACAACTTGAAACAGGGAAATCTGGGCAACACTAAAAAGGGGAAGGAAACATTTTGGGTCTTTGTAACTGATATCACAGCAAAGACAGCAGGGAAAGCTCTGTTACTGGTGATTGTGGACCTGGAGAAATGCTTCAGTCCTCAGAATCCCTCAAGGAGAAACAGGGAGTAGCAAATAAACAGGCCAAGGAGAAGCAGCAGCTGAGACAACCAAAGGCCAATGTGGGGTCCACAGTGTCCAGGGTCGACTTGGAAGAGGCACTGGTGGGATCTGCAGCTACACACAGAAACCCAGGTTAAAACTGTACAGAGCTGGAAAGAACTAGCTGACTTCGCATGCTCATTCACCAAGGCTGTGGCTGAGGCACCCTTTAAGAAGCTCCGAGATGAAACTAGCTTCTCCTTCTGTGTAGAGAGTGACTGGGCTGGAGGGGTAAAGGTGGAGTGTTCTGGCAGGGGACTCACCACTGGTCTAGAGAAGACAGATGCAGCAGCTGAACTGAGTCAGCTTGGAGATGGCCAGTGCCATTGTGGATGTCTACCCTTCCCTGCAACTCCTGGTACAGGCTTATCAGCAGTGTCTTTCAGAGCAAGAGTGCCAGAATTTGCTTGCAAACATACAAGTGTGCCGTGGGGAAGGTGTGACATCTACCTCTCGCCATGTTGGACCAGAACTGTCCAGACATATCTACCTTCAAATGACCACTATACAACCATATCTCTGTTTAGACAGTGATGATGGATGTTAGCACTCAGGGGCAAGGCTGAAAAGCTGGAGATTTTCCACCTTCCCACCCTCAGAACCAGGCTGCAGTGAGGGAGACAGGCAGTACCTACCGGAGCACAAGTCTGGTTGAGACCATAATTCTTTCCTGGGTTTCATTGCTTGTCAGAGTCTCCCTTCCTGTCAGCTCAGGCAGAAGACAGAAATTATCTGCAGCATCCAATGTGCCTCTCCTAGCAAACAATCAGTTGCCATGGACAAACCACCCTAGCCCTAACCCAGCCAGCCCTCAAAATGCAAAGGAACAAAGACAGGCCACTCAGGCATGTATTTAATAATTGTAGAAATCCAAAAGAATCAGCATCAAATCTCAAAGTTATGAGCGAACTATCACCTGTGGGTCGGCATCGTGTCTAGGCTCAGCCACTGAGATGCCTCAACCAGCCAAGGAGCAGAATAGGATTATGCTGACTCCTATATTGTCTTAATCTCAATTTATGTATTATGTATTTAGTTTCAATAAAGCATTT
>NW_003852468.1:7666292-7671532 GCF_000181295.1 Otolemur garnettii | reverse complement strand
AAAAAAAAAAAAAGAAAGAAAAGAAAAGAAAAAAATAGAGGAACTTTACCCAGCAGATGCAAGCAGTGTAACCTGGTTCATTATACCCTCAATGATTCCCCAACAATAAGAAACAATGATAATAATAATTTTTCTTTCTTCCTCTATCTTTTCAGAATTTAAAGTACCATTTGTATTTATTTCTGTAAAGTGTCCATGCACACTGCTTACGTTTACACGGGGTTGCTGGTTATTTCCCCTTGTTTATTTCTAAAACTCTTTATAATCATTAACCTTCTGTCAGCGATATTGATACAGGGTTCCCCTACTCAGGGCTAGACAGAGACTCCCATTTTTCTAGGCCTGAGCAGGCTCAGGTCCAGACCCCAACTCTAGGCACAAAGCTTCTGTGCAGGCCACATTCTCTGGACAAACATGCTCATAAAATGCAGCCTGACCAGTATTTCATCTGGGCTGCCTCTCTCGGAACACACCCTATTGCTTCTCCCAGAGCAGAGCAACCAACATCTCTCAGGCAGGACCATATTCTCCTGTACTATGGCAGTTTTAAAATTAACTTCTGCCCAAGCCCCTGGCACCAAATGGTTGTGACACATCCCAGACATACATTCCATCTCCTCAAAACCTCCTGCCCACAGGATAGGAAGCAATATAAAAACCCCTAGAAAGAAGACCCAAACAGACTGCCTATCTGGGCTCTCCCCGCCAGTGCCAGAGGTTCTATTCCCCTCTTTTACCTATCTCTCATCTTTTAATAAAATCTATCCTTTCACTTACTCACTTCAGGGGTTCATTCCTTGAATTTCCAAGATCTAGGACTGAGCAGAGAGAAATCCCAGCTACAACATGAGTTATAAATAATTTTCATATTTGTCTTCTGACTTTGTTTACAGTATTTTCTGCTTTTTTAGTGGTCATCATTAGAAAGACTTTTCCCATTTCAAAGTTAAGATTCTTCCATGTTTCATCTTTAATGTTCCCATTTTACACATTTAAATCTTTGATCCTATTTAAGATTTAACTTAAAAAAAGATTTAACTTGGTATACAATAAAAAGGATACAAAGATAAACTCTAAATATGTATCCAGATGTCCCAACACTACTATCTTCTCTTTGCCACAAATGATCTGAAATGCTATTATCTTTGTACTTCGAACGCCTACATATGGGGTCTATTTTTGGACTTTTCTGTCTCATCAAACAGCATTTATAAACTAGTATACAGTGATTTAATAATTAAATCTTTAGGATGTACTGGTCTGGTAGGGCACTCCTCCATCATTTCTTTTCTGGTTGTTCTTGCCTATTCCTTTTATCACATAAACTTCAAAAGTTGCTTCTATGCCCCAGGAAAAACTATACTTTATTGGGATTGCATTGCACTGATAATTTTGGGTAAGTTCTCATACTGATGTTGATTCTGCTTACCCAAGAACATAGTAATATATTTTTCTATTTAAGCTTTCTTTTATGTGATTATGCTTCACTACTAAAAGAATCTTGTAAAGATGAAAATGTAAAGAGAACACATGTTTAAACATGAGAGACTGAGCACATGACTTATTTCTATTTCTTATCAAAATCTCATTCAAATGAGAGTAAAATACAAAGTGTATGACTGCCAAAAAGTAAAAGAGTAGAAGAAAAACTACAGATAAAAGCTGTGAAAACTTTTTTGGAAGGTGAAAAGTATATATAGAATTAGCAAACTGAGAAGCTTTGAACACAGAGTACCTGCACAGAGAACACGCAAAAAGCTAGTTAGTGCTACAGAACCCTGGAAAGGCTAAGTTTTCTAGAAGGTAGGGAAGAAAGGAAAAACAAAGGAGAGGGTTTTAAAATTTCACTGGGGTGTCCAACCATTTTTCTTTTCTGCTTCACACAAGAAGAATGAGAATCGTCTTTGGCCACACATTAAATACACAAACACTATCAACAGCTGATGAGCCAAAAAACAAAACAAAAAAAACTCCATGCATACCTTTCATGATACCCAACACTACAGATAAGCAAAACAGTCCTCAAATAATCTGCATTCAGGTTGGAGACTCTTGGAAGGGCTCCTTAGATTCCTCTACTTAACTTTCCACCTCCCTAACTCATACTTCTTTCTTTGCCCTATTTGTAGAGAAAGGGAACAAAAATGATTACAGACGCAAGGATAAGAGGCATAAGTATAGGAGAAAGGCATTAACGAAAAGCATAGGCTTAAATAAAACTATTTAATGCAACCACCTACCTACTTTCATAATTCAGCTCAAACAGGTGTAGGTATAACCTACTCCATCCCCTGGCAAAAATGTGGTAGATGCTTAGCTATAGAAAGAAAGCCCTAAGGGGGAAAAAAAAATCTCTAACTACTGATATCTTGGTTCAGCACTCATAGCTCATTCAATAGGTCACCGGCCACATACCCAGAAGCTGGCTGATTCGAGCCCAGCCCAGGCCTGCTAAAACAACGACGACAATTGTGGGGAAAAAAAAAAAATAGTTGGATGTTGTGGCGGGTGCCTGTAGTCCCAGCTACCTGGGAGGCTGAGGCAAGAGAATCACTTAAACCCAAGAGTTGGAGGTTGCTGGGAGCTGTGACATCACAGCACTCTACCAAGGGCGACATAATGAGATTCTGTTGCAAAAAAGAAAAAATATTAATATATTTATAATATTAATTAAAATATTAAACAAATACCTTTGAATGTATACACTGCTTAACTTCAATATACATACAGTATTTTACACTAGAAACTCAACTTTATTCTTTTTTTTTTTTTGGCCAGGGCTAGGTTTAAACCCACCACCTCTAACATATGGGGCCGGCATCCTACTCCTTGAGCCACAGGCGCCACCCTAGAAACTCAACTTTAAAAAGTAATAAGTAGGAATGTCTGAGAGTTAAGTAAGCTCAGCTGTGTTCTAATACGTACACCTTTCACAAAGAACAGTCATACTTCAGTTAAGTCAGGAAAACACCAAGCTAGAAATGAACTTTATGGAAAACTATATATGCAAGTTGAGGGAGGTGGATTATTACACAGAACTCATATTTCCAGAAGAAGTCTATTCAACCTTATTATTTAAAACAACATACGCACAAAACACTAGCAGGGTTCCTACTAACCCTATGAATCAAAACGCATTTCCACTTTAAAAAAAGCAGTATGAGTGGGACAAAGTGAGTTTATTATAAGCTATACTTAGAATGAGACCAAAAAAAGAATCAAACTTACCATCTTTATTAGTGCTATTTTATTTTATAAAGCCTGCTACTTAAAATATTTATTTCTCCTTTGATATAAAACACTGATGTATAGAGTCTCTTACAGGTTTCTCAGTTATTCCTAAACTACATAACCACTCTACTGGTTCCACTTTATTAGTACCACCAGTTCAATAAAATGTTCAGTATGTTTAATAATCAAATATCAGAAAACATATAATAAGCCCTTTTAAGGACTTTGTCCCAACACACTATGAGGAAATCATTTTGTTTTTCTTTGGAACAAAAGGGACATTAAAATTGAACACTCCAAACCTACAAGCATCATCTTATAAAATAGTAAAAGTAACATTTATAAGAACTATAACTGGCTCGGCGCCTGTGGCTCAAGCGACTAAGGCGCCAGCCACATACACCTGAGCTGGTTCGATTCCAGCATGGGCCTGCCAAACAACAATGACGGCTGCAAACAAAAAACAGGCGGGTGTTGTGGCAGGTGCCTGTAATCTCAGCTACTAGGGAGGCGGAGGCAGGAGACTCGCTTGAGCCCAGGAGTTGGAGGTTACTGTGAGCTGTGATGCCACAGCACTCTACCCAGGGTGACAGGTTGAGGCTCTGTCTCAAAAAAAAACCAAAAAAAAACTACCCCCCAAAAGTTTAAAAGCTATGATCTTCAGTGAGAGCTCAATATTATATACAGAAATTTTTTGACAAGAACTTAAAATATGCAGATTCACCCATCTCCTCTTTCCCCAATACCCAAATGTAGGTATGTGCACACACCCTTCAATTACTCAGCAGCCATAAGGTGAACGGACTCATGTGGTGGTATTTAAAACAATTCCCTTTTAACTTTACTATATTCTTAGTATTTGTTATTGTTTGTGTTTGTAACATATGGATAGATTTTGAGACCTGTAGCCTTGCTGGCCTACTGACCAGCAACAACAGCATCACCTGAAAGTTTGTCAGAAATGCAGACTATAAAGACCACCTCAGACGTCCAAAAGCAAAACCTGCATTTTAACTAGATTTCCAGGTGAATTATACTGCATTATAATTTGCTAAGCCCTAATCTATAGAACATAATAATACCACTCAAAGTTATGCAATTCTTCTTTGGAGATCTGCCAGCATTTAAACTTGGGCATGTTCATAACCAAACTGCAATCTTGTCCAAAAAAAAAGAGGCTGGAAACAGCTTCTCCGACTGCTTTAAAATCCTATTAGTCCACAAAGTGTCTAGAAGATTTGAATTTTTAGTCAGTTTATCTGATGCTATAGGATTTTCATAAAGTAGGGGAACCCAGGATTGCATACTTACTACAAAGACATAATAATTCATGATAATTCAGTTTAAAATCATTTAAAAAGTTTTCATGTAGCCAATAATAAAATTTAATGCCTAAGCAAAAATATGATAAATTATATTTACTACTAAAGTGTGTATAGATTTTTTTTTTTAGAGAAATACATTTTTAAGTGAACAATAATTTTTCTCCATTGCCTAAAGAATCTACAAACACTCAAACTTTTTTTTTTTCAGTTTTTGACCAGGACTGGGTTTGAACCTGCCACTTCTGGCTTATGGGGCTGGCACCCTACTCCCTTGAGCCACAAGCACTGCCCTCACTCAAACTTTTTGATCAAAACTAGTATTCAGCTAATGCCTATTTAAAATGTACTCAGACCTGAATAATCCTACAAAATCATAAAGACGCCATATTGTATCAATACATAAGTAGTCCTTTAGATTAGAAATTCAACTTTACAAAGTTATTCTGTATCAACAGTTGACAGTTAAGTAATCAAAGACAAGCTTAGTGTTTCAACTCATATCATGAATTTACCTCTTTTGGTGTTAGAGCATTTAAGTTTTATAGAATATTAACACTAAAAAAAAAAAAAAACCTATATATGGGGCAGCAGCTGTGGCTCACTGAGTAGAGTATCGGCCCCATATACTGAGGCTAGCAGGCTCAAACCCAGCCCCAGCCAAACTGCAACAGAAAAAAAAAAAAA
>NW_003852468.1:7652649-7666134 GCF_000181295.1 Otolemur garnettii | reverse complement strand
AAAAAAAAAAAAAAACCTATATATGAGTCTTAGCTTTAGGCACTGCAATAATTCAAAAATATAAAAATAAGAGATCTTTTTCTTGCATAAAACAACCCAAAATTTTACTTCCTCCTATTAGTGGAGATGAGTTCTAAAACTTCTCAAATCTTAATGTGTACACAAATCACACCTGGGGATCTTTTAAAATGCAGATTCTGATTCAGAAAATCTGGGTAAGAGCCTGAGCAGCTACATTTCTAACAAGTTTCCTGCTGGTGCCAAATTCATAGGTAGAGTGCACTTTGAGTAGCAAAGCCCTAAAGAAAAGGCATAATGTATAGTACCATTTAGATGCCCATGGTTTGCAAAGCACTGGTCTTGATAATGTCTCCAATTAAATTCCAACTGACCAGCCTACCACTATTCCATCCTTACTTGCTCGATCCTTCACATGAATGAAATACTTAATCATGTTGATTTTTTAAATCTAAAACACCTGAAGCCTAATCTCTCTTTCTGGTCTCTCCCCAGGTTCCTCATACTTACATATCGGTATATCAGAAGATTCTTCCCTTAGTTTCACCCCTTTTCCATTCTAATGCTATCCTTAGACCACCAATACATTAATGGATCCAAAGTCTACATCTCCAATTTTACAGCTATCAATTTTAGATCGATATATTCAACTACCTAATAGACATTTCTAACCATAAATCCCCAGAGGAAACTCCAACTCGAATTACCTCAAACTGAACTCATTACCCCTACCATACCAAAACTCAGTTTTTCCAACCTGTACTGACTTGGACCATCACCACCATCCACCCATTTATCCAAATGACATCTTGAGACTCTGTCCCTCTCCCAGTTAATCTCCATCCTCTAATTATTTTTCAAATTTCATTCTTTTCTCTCTTGTGTTCACATAGGTTTGGAAATGGATAATTTCTGATCTGGTCATTGCAGTAACTTAACCAATTTTCTTACTTCTTCTCATTTTCACCTTAATCCCAAACCCCACACTGCCATATAATTTTCACAAACATAAATTGACAACATTCCCCTACTAAAATTAATCAATGACTCCACTTTACCTTTAGGGAAAGTGATAACTTTTAAAAAGCATATTATAAAAGGCTCTTCACAATCTTGATTAGGTCTCTGCCACTGGTCTCAACTCCTCCCATCCTTTAACAGTGTTTATATACTCTTGCTATGTCAAGCTATTTGCAGCTCCCTGAAAAGTTTCACATTCTCAAATGCCTCTATGCATTTGCATAGGCTGTTATTCCCTTAAAATGTCCTTACAGAAGCATTAACCTGCCCCTGTATACAAAGGCCTAACATAAGTAGTGATTCACTCCTGTAATCCCAGCACTTGGACAGGCCATGCTACATGTCTATAATCCTAGCCATGGGAGTTTGAGGCAGGAGGATTGCCTAAACCCAGAAGTTCAAGGATGCACTAGCTATGACGATACCACTGCACAGAGCAAGAACCTGTCTCAAAAATAAATAAATATATAAGACTGTATTCAAGCATTACATGCCTTAAAATGTCTTTTCTAAACCCCTTTTAAAAATGCCTTAAAAAGCCTTTTCTAAACACCTCCAATCTGAGTTATGTAACATCTCAGATTGTGCTCCCTCCATTGTAAGGTTTTCTCTATGCCTGCATATCGCTACTCCAGTACTTAACATTGTATAAATGCCTGGTTTACCCATCTCCTACACTAGACTGAATTTACCAATTAGTCCATTTAGAACACTGGAGTGTCGAGTACATGGTAGGTCCTTAATAAATATTTGTTGAATAAACTATCTTAAAATATGGTTATGAATTATTGTGGCTGCACATTATATTAAACTACCTTTTCACAAGATAGCACCAAAGGCAAAAGAGGAAGCTCCCACCCCTCCCAAAGCCGATGCCAAACCAAAGCCACTGAAGACCTAGAAGGCAGTGCTAAAAAGCATCCACAGCCATAAAAAAAAAATTCCATACATCATCCACCTTCCAAGGGCCAAACACTGCAGCTCCAGAGGCAGCCCAAATACCATCAAAAGAGCATCCCCAATAGAAACAAGCTTGACCACTATGCCATCATCAAGTTCCCCCCAACACTGAGTCCACCATGAAGAAGACAGAAGACAACAAAACACTTATGTTCATTGTAGATGTCAAAACCAACAAGTACCAAATAAAAAAGGCTGTGAAGAAGCTCTATGACACTGATGTGGCCAAGCTCAACACCCGGATCAGGCCTAATGGAGAGAAGCAGGCCTATGTTAAGTTTGACACCCGTAGGTCAGTGGTTAGGACATTAGCCACATAAATCTGGGCTGGTGGGTTCAAACCTGGCCCGGGCCTGCTAAAGAACAATGACAACTACAACAAAAAAATAACTAGGCATTGTTGTGGGCACCTGTAGTCCCAGCTACTTGGGAGGCTGTGGCAAGAGAATCACTTGAGCCCAGGAATTTGAGTTGCCGTGAGCTGTGATGCCACAGCACTCTACAGAGGGTGACATAATGAGACTCTGTATCAAGGAAAAAAAAAAAAGAAGGCATATGTTTGACTGGCTCCCAATTACAATGCTTTGGATGTTGCCAACAAAGTTGGGATCATCTACACCAAGTCCAGCTGGCTAATTCTAAATATATAACTTTTCACCATAAAAAATTAAAATGAACTACAAATAACTTCCAATAACTATCTCTAAGTAATAAAACTGACTTTATTTATAGGTTTAACAGAACTTTGTAAGATTTCACAAAACACAGAAGTCCAAAATACCCAAAGTATTCACTTAATGCTACTTGTTAAAAATATTAGAAAAAAGGCCAGGCATAGTGGCTCACACCTATAATCCCAGCACTTTGGGAGGCCCCAGTGGGAGGATTATTTGAGGTTAGGAGTTCAAGACTAGCACAAGACTAGCACACAGCACAAGACTCATTATAGTCCCCAATATTCTTATGTGGTTGAAGTATTTAATTTTGTAGATCCTAGCTCCACAAAAAAATAGAAAACTTAACCAGGCATGGTGGTGAATGCCTGTAATCCCAGGTATTAGGGAGGCAGGTGGATTGCTTGAGCCCACAGAGTTTGAGGTTGCAGTGAGCTATGATGATACCACTGCACTCTAGAGGGTGACTGAGCAAGATTCTGTCTCAAAAAAAAAAAAAAAAAAAGTTTTTTGCACATTGTTTTAAACTGAGATATTTTAACGTCACTGACTTGGACAAACAAAAGCACTAATCTCTTTTCCAATGGCTGAAGTTAAGTCAGAAATACGGTAAAATTATGTGAACACTGTTCAGGTGGCCTAGATTTACATTTGGACTCTTCTACTTATTAGCTATACTATTTTGAAAACAGACACCATCTCCAAGCCTCAGTTTCCTCAATGGAAAACAGATAAAATTGCTTACCCACTCCTTAGGTATTTTCAAATACTCAGATATGAACATAAAAGCACTTCTATAAACCATGATGTGCTAAATATAATCTGAACCACTATGTTAGCTTCCACCTCAACATCTGCCAAAGATTTACCAAGTAAAAATTTAAATCAAATTTTCATAGGCTAATCCAACTTCCCATATCCACCCCACACTCCTCTCTCCAATGACTGAAAATTCACAAGTAAAATTAAGTTCAAAGACCACCAGAGCAAGACTTATTATAGTCCCCAATATACTTATATAGCTGAAGTAATTAATTTAATAACAATCTGATGTTCTCTAAAAGTGGTTATTTTATAAATCTCAAAGTAAATCTCAAGGTAAGTTGTTGGTACAGTCATTTAAATTTCAGCTCCATTTTAAAAAACTGGAAGACAAAAATCAGCAGGGAATATTTTGAGATATATTTTTTTATTAATTATTTACACAGGATACTATCCTATCTGTTGACATAAAAATTTGATGCACTACAGACTAATACTAAAGAGAAAAAAAATCACCCTTGTAAAACCAGGACTTTTTCCCCAAAATTTCTGGCTTATTTCTCAGATATGCTTACTGGTCTATCAATCAAAAGAGAAAATCTGTTGCATTTTTTTTAATTAAAAAAGTGACAAATCATGGTTAACTCTGCTCTCAGCAATATCTTTCCTTTTTAAATAAGGACTTATAGAGATCATGGACTATATTAGAACTATTCTCAGTCTCTTCTGCAGTATTATAAAAATAGGATTCCTTAAACTTCAAAGGGCAGAACTCTTTTAAAAAAAAAAAGAAAAAAGAAAAACTACTATGAAAGTCAGCACTTTGGTACCTGATTGCAGTAACAAGGCCAAAATCCAAGACGAAGCCCTTTATTGCACATCGTGTTCCAACATCTTGGGCAGCCTCATCTTGCGACCTCTCCAGATTGGCTGCTCCTGCTCTCTCTACTGCAGAGAGAACTTCAATTAGAGAAATTCTGAAGCTCATAAATCTAAACTGGATACTCCCCTCATTGGAGGTAAAGATGGTTAAGACTCACTAAAAAGATTCAGGTTAGAGGAGGTTTCAAATAAATCTAAGTGCCTTGAAACCACTATAATGTAAGCAGCTGAGAGCCTTATTACACAAGTCTATTTAAAAATATATATATATCTTAAGGGAAATGAATGGCAGCAAATTTACTAGATAATCTGAAAAAAAATGGATCTTTAAAAAGTGAAATACATATTCCACTAAACTTGAATTTATGATATATACAATACAAACTTATAGCTGACCATTCACATTCATAATCCTTAAGAGAAATACAAGCAAAAAACCTAGGACACATTATTAACTTCTTATGCCCCCAAATAACTTCACTGAAAAAAATGTTTGGTTAAAACCACTGATTAAGAAGGAGACATTTCCCTGCTGACTTAAGCCTAGCTGCCCAAGCAAGGCTTCAGAAAATGTCTTCACCTAGAACAGTGCATAGGCAGAAGGAGCAGAGGCTACAGCGGTCTTCCTAGTGACACTTCCAAGTCACATTAATAGGGTATATTTCTGGGATAGACTGCCAACAAGTTACTGAAAGAAGAAAAAAACTGAAACACCTGGCAAATAAACAGGCCAACACCTTCACGTGTTTTATTATGACACAAAAGTAAATCTTAACTAAAGTTACCTTGAGGCTACCAGATCTAAATCACATACTCCATACTAACATCACCTGATTTGTAAAAGACTGGATTAGTTTCAAACTGGTTTTCCATGAAGATCTGTAATGATACATAACATGTATAAAGTATTTCTTCAAGTAACAAGCCCCACAAAGAACTTGGCAATTAAGATTTTTTCAAGTAGACGTACAGAAAAACAATGTGAAGCACCTTAATCACCATGAATTTTTGCCAAAAGTGTGCTAAGAGCTATGCAACAAAATGAGGTTAATACTGTTGAGATACTGTTATTATTCTTATTCAAAGAATTGAATAATGATTATACCTTACCTGAGTGTGGAAATTTGAAATGGTGGTTGTTTCAATATCTTTCTTGCCCAGGATTTCCATTTTCACCGGAGTGTTGGGGAAATTAAAAGCAAAGTAGTCCAAGAAGTCTGGGAGATAAGCAGCTGCTCCATGCACTATTGCTAAAGCATAGTAAGCAGCATTCTTCTCATTTTCACTGAATGTCAAAGCAAGAAACTCCTCAGAAAATCTCTCCATCTCCATTGGAGACAAAAATGAAAGTTCATCCATGTAAGCATGAAGGACAAGAGCACCACCATTGGACTGGTGTTCCTCATGAATAAAGTTGCTAAATTTAGTACCTGTTTTTAAGAAATTTCTACGAATAGAATGTTCCTGGTGAGTCATAAATGGTGTTTGTACTCCCTGGGGTACCCGATATTCTTGCATGCCCAAATTTAATCGGCATAGCTGTTCATCTTTCAGATACCTGAAGGACTCTTTATTAACTCCTGAAGTGCTATTTATTTGTCCTTGGTTGAGAATTTCTTTACTGATGCGGGTCAAGCCAGCACAGACGGTTTGTACTTCCTTATTGTACATTTTAAGTCGTCTTCCTCGCATGTCTTCTCGGTGTTTCTTTTTCTTTTTCTTCTTTATTTTCTTCAAGACAAAATCATCAGCTCTCTGGGTCTTACCATTTTCATCTGATGTTTCTGGCCACAATAATTAAAAAGAAGTTAGTTGCTAGTATTAATGTCAACATACAAACTTTCTAAGGTACTTGATCTCAAATTAAATAGGCTATTCTCAATTTCTCTGAATTTGTCATTATAATGTAAAGGTTCAGAAAATGCATAAAACAGAGATCTTAAAATATAATATTCTGGCTTAAAGATTATATTAAAAACTAGATAATATGGCAGTGTGTGTGGCTCAAGGAGTAGGGCACTAGCCCCATATATGAGAGGTAGCGGGTTCAAACCTGGCCCCAGCCAAACACTCCAAAAGGAAAAAAAAAACTAGATAATGCAAGGACAAACAATAATTTAATATGACTTACAAATGGAAATATCTAATTTCACATATGCTATAATAAAATCTAAATGAAAGTTGGTCATATAGTCTAAAAGTTACTATGATACATATAGGCAAATCAAACTAAGACAAATTGAGCCATAATACAGAGTTTCAAGCTGTCACCCTGGGTAGAGTGCCATGGCACCACAGCTCATAGCAACCTTAAACTCTTGAGCTTTAGAGATTCTCCTGCCTCAGCCTCCCAAGTAGCTGGGACTACAGGCATCCACCACAATGCCTGCCTATTTTTTTGTTGCATCTGTCATTGTTGTTTTAGCTGGCCTAGGCTGGGTTTGAACCCGCCTGCTTGGTGTATGTGGCCAGAGCCCTACCCACTAAGCTACGGGCGCCACCTATTACACTATTTTTGACTAACTGACAAACGTTTTTGTTTTGGTGTTTTTTATCATGCTCATATACTGTTCCTAGATGTATAAACTAATATAATTTTCTGGAGGACAATTTAGTGATATATGTCAAAAGTCTTCAAAATACTACAGTAGAACCTCTGTAAGTTGCCTACCCAAAGGTCTGTAAAAAACTGGTCAACATATGGAGGTGGCCAACATAAACAGGCCTACTGTATTGATACACACATGTGATCCATGTCCAGACTACAAAAATGAAGCCAACTTAAGGAGGTGATCAGTGTAGGGAGGTGGTCAACTATGGAGGTTCTACTGTATAATCCTCAGACCCAGCAATCCCACTTCCAAGTAAAAGCTACCTAAGAAAATAATTGAAGATTTTATATATTTATAACAGTATTATTTAAAACAATAAAAACAAGGAATCCTCTACATATTTATTAACAGGGAATTGATTAAACTCTGGTATTATCTACTATGAAGTACTATCCAGCCATTACAGACTAAATTATAAATGAAAAATACTGACATACAAATTATAAAGTTACAAAACATTTACACTGTCACTCTTCCAGAAAGCCTTCTCTAATAATCTTCCCACCCAATCTGGATAGCCTACTCCTGCTATAAGATCCCTTAGCAGTGTATTTTCCCTGTCTCAGCACTGAATCATACTCTGTGTTATTACATATTTAATTTTCTACCTCTCCCCTAGACAGTAAGCAATCTAAGGTCAGGGATGTGTATCTTATCCTTCTTTCCAGACCACTTAAACACATGGACATTCTGATCTCATGTTTATAATATTAAACATTTTTTCATTTGAGTATTAATACCTACTGTATGTCAGGTACACTTCTGGGCACTAGGGATAGGTGCTAAGACAGACACAATCCCTACTCTCTTGGATCTTACAATCTAGTTAGACACGAAAAAGAAAATACCAGGTAGTGATAAGCAGGCTATTCTAGATGTTGGGGAAGCTCTTTTAAGGAGGTGGTATTAGACTGAGTCCTAAAAAAGATAAGCCAAACATGTAAAAATCTAGAAGAAAATATTGCAGAGACAAAGGACTCAAAGAAAGGAAAAAGTCACATTGATCTACATTTGTTACACATTTATTTAACACAGAAAACTATCTGGAGAAATATACACCAAGTTATTTATCATAGTTGTCTATGGGTCGTAGGATCATAAATGTCTAGCTTCTTTTCTGCTGATGTGTCATTTTCTAATTTTCTGTAATTAACATTTTTATTATTAAAAAAATTAGTTTCAATTTTTAAAGGATTATCATAAATTAACAAGCCCAAGGCGGAATGGCATCTTATATATACTAGTTGGAAAATATAATAAGAAATTTTGAGGATTAAATATCCAGCACAGTACTGACCAACCTTCAAATTTGGTCTAGTATTTATAGTACAATATTTCTGATACGACTAAAGTAACTCAACATTAAGACAAATACTCCAAGTAATCCTATTATACAGTGGCAAAGAAAAAAAATTCAACAAATATTACAGTGAAGAATTTACTAGGTATTATATGTAAATATGTATTAGCTACAGTACTCTATATAAAATCACTGGCTCGGAGCCTGTGGCTCAAGTGGCTAAGGCGCCAGCCACGTACACCCAAGGTGGCGGGTTAGAATCCAGTCCAGATCCGCCAAACAACAATGATGGCTGCAACCAAAAAATAGCCGGGTGTTGTGGCAGGCACCTGTGGTCCCTGCTCCTCGGGAGGTTGAGGCAGGAGACTCACTTGAGCCCAGGAGTTGGAGGTTGCTGTGAACTGTGATGCCAAGCACTCTACCCAGGGGGACAGCTTGAGACTCCTGTCTCAAAAAATAAATAAATAAATAAATAAAATAAAATCACTCCAAATTGACCAGATATTACAACAGTTACAAAACCTTCTGAAGAAAATATTTAAAAGTGGGCAGCGCCTGTGACTCAGTGGGTAGGATGCGGGCCCCATATACCGAGGGTGGCGGGTTCAAACCTGACACAGCCAAACTGGAACAACAACAACAAAATAGCCAGGCGTTGTGGCAGGCACCTGTAGTCCCAGCTATTCAGGAGGCTAAGCAAGAGAATCGCCTAAGCCCAAGAGCTGGAGGTTGCTGTGAGCTGTAATGCCACGGCACTCTACCAAGGGTGATAAAGTGAGATTATCTCTCCCACACACACAAAAAAGAAAACATTTAAAAGTGTAAGTCAAAGATTTAAAGGTGTACAGATAATACATAACTTTCATTTAATATTTGGTTTTAAGAATGAAATGAAAACCTTTCATTTGCAAACATCACTTGTTTAAACTCAGATCATATACCACAATATATATGTAATCAGATTGATTATAAACTGATTACAGCAGACAATTTTTATTCTACATGCAACTAAATCTGAGAATAATTTAAAATACTTAGTAACAGTCATTTATATTTCTTACCAAACAAAATTAATCGAAATACCTCCTCCAATATCAAATCAGTAATTTTAATCCCAAGCAACTAAATGTTAACCTCATTAAATATAAAGGCTAGACCAATTTTAAAAGTCATCTAATAACCCTGTGTTAAATGTTTTCACAGTTTCACAAGTAAAAAAGAAAAGAAAATGTCTCTGAACAGAACTTGTTATCTTAAGCTTCAGAAGAGGTTAAATGGTACGCAGAGGATGGACTGCAACCTAGATCTGCCACTGAAATTAACACCAAAAAGGAACTGCCTTGATTGTAACATGTTTTCTACATTACTATCAGCTTACCAGTGGTATTTCTAACATGGCCAAGTCTCTGTGGCATTTATTCCAAAATTCATTTATGAAAACCATTCAATAAATCCAACATATCCCATCTCAAAGAAAACAAAAACCAAGGAAATTAAAAAGACCTTAAACTGTAATCTCATTTGTCAACATGATAAAAATTTAAAATATGAAATAAATTCCAATCTATCTCCTCACTAATCCTGTTTTTCAAATTTTGACTCTTATTTAAGGCTGAGATATAGAAAGCTCAACTTTATTTATAGAGAAGTTTGCAACTACCCATCTCATATTAGTTAACAAATTTCCAAGAAGAAAATTTATTCTTGAATAAGTTGTGGTGGCCACTGAAAATGGCATACATATATGTAAGCCATTAGAAATTATTACTGTATGTTGGCCACCACTGCTTTATGAGAAAGATACCAACTGTTTTGCCTTGAATTTAAAAGTCAATCTAAGTCTAGGCAATATTTCCATTTCTAGTTTTAGCTTTCCAACAGAGAACGTATTGAGGTAGTCACATTTTGAAGTTCCCAGAGTATAAAAGCAAAACTGTATTGACCACAGTTCTTTATAGAAAAAGAGCAAAGCAACCAGGCATAGTGGTTCACACCTATAATCCTAGCACTCTGGGAGGCCGAAGCAGGGAGATTGCCTAAGCTCAGGAGTTCGAGACCAGCCTAAGCAAGAATGAGACTGTGTCTAAAAATTTAAAAAAAAAAAATAGCCAGGCATTGTGGCAGGTGTCTGTAGTCCCAGCTACCTGGGAGGCTGAGGCAAGAGAAGTGCTTCGGTCCAAGAGTTTGAGGTTGCTGTAAGCTATGACAACACAGCACTCAACCCCAGGGCAACTGAGTGAGGCTCTGTCTCAAAAAAAAAAAAAGAAAGAGAACAAAGCTACACTATACCTGTAATTAAAGAAAGCTTTCACATACTGAAATGAGATTAAATTTAAAAAGAAACAGGTAATTCTACAGAGGAAGACACAAACATTTATCTGAGAAATAAATTGTTGGCAGTCTTTAAAAAATATCAATTCTCATATGTGCTAATAATATCAATTATCAAATACCATCATTTATTAGACATCACAATTTCACCAATGCAAAAGAACAATTAGCTTTCCACATTACAAAACAAATTCATAACACCATTTTTACCCTTAGATTATAGCTCAAAACTGGGGAAAAAAAGTAATATCGTCATTTCCAAAAATCACAATAGATAAACAAGAGCAAAACTGCTTACATCGTATTAATCATACACTTTAAAAGGGCTAAATTTATTTTCTGACAATAAATTCTTTTCAGTCTTGAGAGTTCTTCCAGTTCTACCAAAAAAAAAAAAAAAAAAACCTGACTACAAAGGGGAAACCGAAAACTGCTCATTTTGAAAATCAAATTCTTGTGAACAAAACACTGCTTCAATTTACCCCACCCCTCTCTCTTATGGTGTTTTAGAATGGCTGGGTAGGTCTGTGGCTGGGCATGGTGTTTCTCACACCTGTTAATAATCAGCACTTTAGGAAGATGAGGAAGGATCCCTTGAGTCCAGGGGTTCCAAACCAGCTAAGCAACATAAGGAAGCACCCATCTCTACAAAAAATACTATCCGGCCATGATGATGCATGCCTGTACTCAAAAGGCTGAAGCAGGAGAATCACCTGAGCCAGGAGTGTGAGGTTGCAGTATGCTAAGAATGCCACTGTACCTCAGCCCAGGCAATAGAGCAAGATCCTGTCTCAAAAAAGAGGTTTGAATCCCTGTTCCAGCACAACCTTTTTTCCTAAGACTTTATTCTTTAAGCAGTTTTAGGTTCACAACAAAAGTCAGAGAAAGTTTCAAAGCTTTCCCACGTGTACCTCCCATCACCATAGATGTATAGCCTCCCCCAATTTCAACATCCCCCACTAAAGTGGCATGTTTGTTACAACTGATGATTTACACGGACACATGGTCACCCAAAGTCCATAATTTGTATTAGGATTCATTCTTGGTGCTATATTAATTCATTCTACAGCTTTGGCTAAATATGTTTAACAACATGTATCCATCATTATAGTACCACACAGAGTAGTTTCCCTGTCCTAAAAATCTCTGTGCTCTGCCTACTCAGCCCTCTCTCCCAAAACCCCTGGTGACTGTCTCCATAATTTTGGTTTTTCCAGTGCATCATACAATTGCAATCATAGAGTATGTAGCCTTTCAGACTGTCTTCTTTCATTCAGAAATATGTGTTTAAGCTTCCTCCATGTGACTTTTATGACTTGATTGCTCCCCACTCCTTTTTTTTTTTTTTTTGGAGACAGGGTCTCACTCTTGCTCAGTCTGGTCACGAACTCTTGAACTCAAGCAATTCTCCCACCTTAGCCTGAGCCACCACACCTGGCCACTCATTTCTTTTTGAATATTTTTTACTTGAGTAATATTCCATTGTCTGGACGTACCATAGTTTATCCATTCACCTGCTGAAGAATATCCTGGTAGCTTCTAAGTTTTGGCATATGAATACAGCTGAATTATATGGTAAGGGTATGTTTAGTTTTGTAAAAACTGCCCACTGTCTTCCAAAGCAGGTATACCATTTTGCATTCTTATCAATAATGAATGAGGCAGCATAACCTTTTGTTAATTTCTTTGTATCTTGTTTCTCACTGGTAAAATGGGGAGGACAGTATCTCCTCATAAAAATCAAGTGCAGAGTAAATAAAAAAATGCATGTTAAAGTACTTATTCCTTGAACATAACAAATACTTAATACATGATAACTACTATTATTGCCCCAAAATAGTGAATTCTAGACACAAGAGAGTATATACTATGTAAGATAAGAACAGGTGCTTTACAGTTAGACCTAGGATAATGCCGCAGGTCTACTGCTTAACTACAAGTCTCTGGCCAAGTTCATAAATGTCAATTTTCTCTTCTTAAAAGACTATTAATACCAATGTCTTTCTCATTGTGTTATTGTAAGGATTAAATGAGACAATGAATGTAAGGCCCTTATCACATTGATACACAGTAAGTCCTTATCTTGATTGTCATAATCATAATACTATAATAGTATTTGATAACATTCCTTGAAATAACTGGCAACAACTCTGGAATATCAAAACTAGAGCTAGAGGGGTGGCTCTTGTGGCTAAAAAGGGTAGGGTGCCAGCCCCATAAGCTGGAGGTGGCGGGTTCAAATCCAGCCCCTGCCAAAAACTGCAAATAAATAAATAAAAATAAAACAAAATTTAAAAAAAAGAAAAACTAGAGCTAGAGATTACTGGCCTATAGTACAACATAGTGTACCACAAAAAACACATAAAAAGGAAAAAAATCTCTGAAAGAGAAAAGAAAACTATTATTTACCAAGTATCTAACAGGGACCGTCTATGTTATCTCTTTTTAATCCTTAAACTAGTAGAGCATAACCTGAAACAAGATATGTAATTTATACATGTATTAGGTCATATATTAAGTAACAGCCAAGATTCAAACTCTCACCTAACTCCAAAATTCACTTCCAAAACACTACATTACACTACACTTTCTTCCTTTCTGCCTTCTCTGAGCCCTCCCTGAAACATTCCCAACTAAGATTATCTAGTTATAAGGTTGCTTGGAAGAACTTCCAATAAGTAGCGTATTACTTCATTAAACAAATATTTTAGTTGGTCTCCATTACAAAATAATTCAAGATCACTAAGATGGCATTATTTATGTCATGCAAAAGTTTTCATATCCTTAAAGGTGTTTTTGTCTCTCTCTGGATGAATAGGGGAAAATATCCATCCCAGAAGGTACTGCTCTGATAAATGAGATTATCTGTTTATTACCACTTCTCTTTGTAATCCCAGAAAATTCTCTATTCTTTTTTTTTTTTTTT
>NW_003852468.1:7651380-7652629 GCF_000181295.1 Otolemur garnettii | reverse complement strand
GGGGCTGGGTTTGAACCCGCCACCTCCGGTATATGGGGCCAGCACCTTACTCCTTTGAGCCACAGGTGCCACCCAATTCTCTATTCTTATCACAAAAAACAATCTAGTGTTTCTAGACTTAAAATTCCTACCAACCTAGGCACAGTGGCTCATACCTATAGTAATACTAGTACTTTCGGAGGCAGGGGTGGGAGAATCACTTGGGGCCAGAAGTTTGCAAACAGCCTGAGAGCAAGACTCTGTCTCTACAAAAAAATAGAAAAATTAGCCAGTCATGGTGTGGCATGCACCTGTGGTCATAGGTGCAGAGAAGGCTGAGCCCAGGAGTTTGAGGGTGCAGTGAGCTCTGATGACAACCACCACACTGTAGCCTGGGCGACAGAGCAAGACCTCATCTCTAAAAAAAAAAAATTCTTCCAAAGCTTTTTGACATCACAGAAAATTTCCATCATCTATCTGGCTTAGGAACACTTTCCCTGTGGTAACAGTTAGACAGGTGGTCAAAAGTAAAAACATATGAGAAAAGAAGGATGACCTCTAGGGCATACATAAGAGCAATCCCGTCATTTAATGGCACTGACAAAGGGACCTATAAAGATTTGTCCACCTCTTTTCATTCTTAACAATTAAAATATTGGGTTTTTTTGATTGGTTGGTTTTTGAGACAGAGCCTCAAGCTGTCACCCCCTGGGTAGAGTGCCATAGCATCACAGCTCACAGCAACCTCCAACTCCTGGGCTTAAGCAAGTCTCCTGCCTCAGCCTCCCAAGTAGCTGGGACTACAGGTGCCTGCCACAATGCCTGGCTATTTTTTGGTTGCAGCCATCATTGTTGTTTGGCAGGCCCAGGCTGGATTCGAACCCGCCAGCTCAGGTGTATATGGCTGGTGCCTTAGCCACTTGAGCCATAGGCACCGAGCCTAAAATATTGTTAATATCACAATTTACTAACCAAGAATAATTAAAAAGTATTACTTCCTTTAATTGTTTGAGAAGTATGTTTGGCCAGTGTTTTTAAGAGCAGAAACAGGGAGAGAGAAAAAAGGCTTCAAAAGACACTGCCTGTTTAGTTAGACTCAAGGCTACTGCTTACATAAAATAAGTATTTCTTTATTAACTTCTAAATCCCAATATGCATAGTGGAGAAAGAAAGGCCAACTGGGCTCGGCGCCTGTGGCTTAACTGGCTAGGGCGCCAGCCACGTAAATCTAAGGTGGCGGGTTCGAATCCCCAGCCCGGACCCGCCAAAC
>NW_003852468.1:7638899-7651213 GCF_000181295.1 Otolemur garnettii | reverse complement strand
AAAAAAAAAAAAAAAGAAAGGCCAACTGGTCCATGAGTCAAAAAAACTGAGTTCTATACTCAGTTCTATCAATAACTAGAAAATTTTAAGCATTTCGTTTCACCTCTTTTAAAATTACTTTACTTACTGTTTTACAGATGAAGCAAGTTACTACCCTAGCATTTACAGATTAAATTCTTGTTTCAGCTATTTATGAGCAACTCCAAATGTCTGGGATTATAATAATTTGTAATTAGCCTACATATGAACTTGGATTGAATGCTGTTGGGCTGGTGTGCTGAACATGTCTTAACTGAATTCAGGGCAAACTTTTCCGTACAAAGAAAGTAGACTTTGCAGGCCATATGGTCTCTGTCTCTAGTACAGTAGTAGCTACTCTCTTTGCCACTGTAATGCAGAAACTCCCATAGTTTTGAAGAGAGATATTCCAGTAAAACTTTATTTCTGGAAATTGCCTCTAAATTTCACATGATTTTCCCATGTTATGAGATTATTCCCAGTTATTGAAAATGTAAAAATCATTCTTACCTCAGTTTGTACTCATTTTTGACAAAGGTGCAAAAAAGCAGTTCAATGAAAGAATATCCTTTCAACAAAAAAGTGCTGAACTGGGTATCCTTAGCAAAACAAACAAAAAAAACTCAACCTAAAAACCTCACATCTAGACAAAATTAACTCACATGGATTACAGATTTAAATGGAGAAGTTACCCAGCTACTTGGGAGGCTGAGGCAAGAGAATTGCTTAAGCCTGAGAGTTTGATGTTGCTGTAAAGCTGTGTGCGACACCACGGCACTCTACCAAGGGCAACATAGTGAGACTCTAACTCGAAAAATAAAAAAATAAATGTAGAAGTTAAAATTATATAACTTTTAGAATAAAAACATAGAATAAAATCTTTAGGAGCTAGGATTGGGACCTTAAACATGACACTAAAAAAAATTCAGTAAACTGGACTCCAACAAAATTTTAAACTTTTGCTCTGTGAAAGTCCTAAGACAACGTTAAGATAAACAACAGACTAGGAGAAAATATTTACAAATTATATAGCTGACAAAAAACTTGTACCTGTAATCTACAAAAATTTCTTTTTTTTTAGAGACAGAGTCTCACTTTATCTCCCTCAGTAGAGTGCTATAGCATCACAGCTCACAGCAACCTCCAACTCCTGTGCTTAGGCAATTCTCTTGACTCAGCTTCCCAAGTAGTTGAGACTACAGGTGCCTGCAGAACGCCAATCTATTTTTCTATTGCAGTTTGGCCGGGGCCAGGTTTGAATCCACCACCCTCGGTATATGGGGCTGGCACCCACCCACTAAGTCACAGGCATCGCCCTACAAAAATTTCTTAAAACTCAGTAATTAAAATCCCCAAGCAACTCAATTACAAAAAGGGCAAAAGATATACAGATGTTTAGACATTCAACTGACAAAGATACACAGATGGCAAATGATAACATGAAAAGTTGTTTAATATCACTAGTCATTAGGAAAATGCAAAAAAAATTTTTTTTGAGACAGAGTCTCATTTTGTCACCCTCAGTAGAGTGCTATGGCATCACAGCTCACAGCAACTTCCAACTCTTGGGCTTAAGCGATTCTCTTGCCTCAGCCTCCCAAGTAGCTGGGACTACAGGCACCCACCACAATACCCGGCTATTTTTTGGTTATAGTTCTCATTGTTGTTTAGCAGGCCCGGGCTGGATTCGAACCAGCCAGCTCCCGACGTATGTGGCTAGTACCCCAGCCACTGAGCTATAGGCACCAAGCCAGGAAAATGCAAATTAAGACCAAAATGAGATATCACTACACATTCTATTAAAATAGCTAAAATAAAAAAAGTAACAATACCAGATACTGGCAAGAATATGGGGAAAATAATTTGTTTTTTTTTTTAAGACAGAGCCTCAAACTGTGGCCCTGGGTAGAGTGCCGTAGCATCACAGCTCACAGCAACCTCCAACTCCTGGGCTCAAGTGAGTCTCCTGCCTCTGCCTGCCAAGAAGCTGGGACTACAGGCGCCCGCCACAACACCTGACTATTTTTGGTTGCAGCCATCATTTTTGTTTGGCGGGTCCAGGCTGGATTCAAACCCGACAGCTCAGGTGTATGTGGCTGGCACCTTAGCTGCTTGAGCCACAGGCGCCGAGCCGAGAAAATGAATTTCTTATACATCACTGGTAGTAATGTAAAATGAAACAGATATGCCAGAAAATAATTCAACAAGATATTAAATTAAAAAAAACAAAAAAAAGCAAACTGTAGTCATCTCTTTGTATCCATGAGTGACTAATTCCCGGACCTCTAAAGGATACTGAAATCCAAGGATAATAAAGTCCTTGCATAGAACCTATGCACATCCTCCCTTATTCTTTAAATCATCTCTAGATCACTCACAATATCTATTACAATGTAAATGCTATGTAAAAAAAAGTTGTTATACTATATTACTCAGGGAATAATGAAAAGAAAAAGTCTACACATGTGCAGAATAGAAACATTGTTTTTCCCAAATATATTTGATCTGAGATCAGTTGAATCCATGGATGTGGAACCCACAGAGGGTTGACAACTTGACTACATAACCCAGTAATTGCATTTCCTAAAGAAACCAAAAGTTACATACACACAAAAACCTGAACATGAACGGAGACGCTTTCTCCATAATAGCCAAAAACTAGAAACAATTAAATATTCTTCAACAGGTAAACCATAGTACATCCATATCCTGGTCTGTTTACTCATTTCATCACTGAAAAGGAGTGAGATACTGAAACATACACCATGGATGGATGAATCTCAGGCACATCACACTGACTGAAAAAAGCCAATCTCAAAAGATTACATACTGTATAATTCCATTTATGTAATAGTCTCAAAATGACAAAATTATAGAGATGGAGAACAGATTAGCAGCTGCCAGGAGTTAGGGAGGATAGGGAAACAGAGGAAGTGCCTAAGGCTATAAAGGGATAGCACCAAGAAGATATCTCTGTGGTGACACATTAGTTCTGTTATCTTGATTGTAGTGATGGTTACACTAATCTACATGTGATAATATGGCACATAACACACACATACTGTACTAACGTCAATTTGCTGGTGTTGGTATAATATTTATGCAAGATGTAGCCACTGGGGGAAAATTGGTGAAGAGTAAGGCCTTCTTTGTACTATTTTTGCAATTTCCTGTGACTCTATAATTATCTTAAAATCAAGAGTTAAAATATTTTGTTTCTGAAAGTCTGAGAATAAGCAAAGGGAAGACAGAGATCTGTAAATAAGAAGAGCCTACACACTCTCTTTATTAATCAGTGTTTCAAGAACCAAGTACAATAAAATAAAATGGCAGTTTAAGTGCCTACAATGAGCAAGAAACTATTTTAAGTGCCTTCCACGCATTGCCTCATTTAATCCACATAACTACCTTAGAAATAAAATACCATAAACCCATTTTACAGAGAGCAAAACTGAAGTTGAGAGAGGTTAAAGCAATTTGTTCCTGGTCAAACAGTAAGCAGTGAACCATGACTTAAACTCAGATTAATAATGTAACAAGTATAAAGATGCTCTGAGAACAAAAAGTATCAGTTATACTGTGCAAAAGCCTAGATTAAACAAATTCAAACCACTTTATTTTCTGTGGGGTTTTCAAACCTATTTAAATATTAGTGCACATCAAGCATCTTTCTTCCAAATCTATTTAACTAGGGAGCCCTTTTTCCCCAAAGTATAGTTTGAATATATAACAATTTTTTAGCCAAAAGTTAAGAAGGGTAAATGGCCTGATCTTAAATCACTTCTACTCTTTACATACTGGCAAACTACAAATGTTTAGAGCTGTGCAGTGGCAGGTGCTAACCATATGTAACTAATTGTAAATTAATTAGAATTGAATAAAATATTTCAGTTCCTCTGTCACACTAGACACCCATCAAGTCTGGTCAAAAGCCATATATGGCTACCATATTGGACAGCACAGATACAGAACATTTCCATCATCTGAGAAAGTTCTATCAGTCAGCATTGGATTAGAGGCTTATTTTTGTTTTTTTTAAAGAACAGGAGATCTGTGCAATCTTAAGGGAAGTACACTGCATACATGCTGCTGCCACTATTCCCCTATAAAAGGGGCCTAGGTCAGGTATCTTTGATGATCTAAAATCGGCTACTGCCACTGTAATGTCAAAGTACAGGGAAAATGTAAACAAAGGACTGGGAAAAAAATGAATTGCAAGGAGAGAAAGAAATAACGTGCAGCTTGAAGATGAACTTGGATTCAGGGGTCTGGGTTCTACTCCCTATTATGCCAATAATTCATTTTTAAAAAATTAAATTTTTTAATTGGTACAACTATTGGGCCTCTGTTTCCTCTTCTACAATATAAATTTAAACCAGACGACCACTAAGATTTCTTCTAGTTCTATATAGTTAAAACACACGTACAAAAGAAATGAGAAGGTAAGGAATAAATATAAAAATAAGAGAGAGAAATCATTGCATATTGGTGGTGCAAACTGGCACTCTTGTCAGCTTGCCACACGGTTCTATTCTGAGAATAAGATTTGGATACCACCCAAAGAAGAAAGATTTAATTCTACTCAATAAATACTTATTGAGCAATTATTTGCAACCAACTACACTATTTGTTTGTAGCACCACAAAATTCACGTTGTAAGGAATACGTGTTTTTAAAAAAAAAAAGGAAATAGCACCACACAAAACTAATTAGCCCTAAGTTAAGCCCAAACATTTGGGAAGAATGCCAGACCCCCAAAACTTTAGGTTAAAAGACTGGTGTATCAGCATGTAATAACTGGCCCAGTACTAAGACACAGAAATATCTTAAAACCTTGAGAAGAAACAACAAATTGCATAAAATAATATACAAAGTACAAACATATGGCATAGTCAAAAGCATATCTAGTTTGTTCCACGAATAATACAAATAAATGCTACAGGTACCTGGAAATAAGAAAACACCAATTTTGGCCGACTATTTCTTTAGAACCCACACAATCAGATAGTCCTACATTTTCTAGGTTGAATATTCTTGAGGATTATTAGAATTAAATAGATTCACAAATAGTGCTAGACAGAATAAAATGCAACTAGAATTCCTGCCTTTACTATCTACTACTGTACACGTCCCACTTTTCAGAGTCACTGTTGGTCCTATTTCCTAGGATCAAAAGGGACAGAAAACATTCTCCATCCCTACTCTAAGAATTAATATACCTACTATGAAAATGTAGAAATGATTTTGACTCTAGACAAAAAGAACCAAGATAAACTGCATTTGATATTTTACCTTCAAGAAGCTAAGTCAATCGGTGAGTCATGTAACCTCTATATGAATTCCCTCATTAAATTCCTGAACCATACCCGTGAATATTTTGGAACAGAAGAGAGTAAATACTAAAGCTTTCCAGGAGGGAAAACAAGAAGAAGGAATTTTAGACAAGCCTTTACTTCAGAAAGGCAGTTTTTAATACCCCACCTACTAATCTAACGCTCAGAACTGCGCGGCGCGGAAAGCCTCCCGAATTTGAAAACAAACCTAGCAAGGCTCTGGGAGACTGGTAAGGGGGTTAGTAACTGACAGCTCGGCAAGGAGCGAGAAGCCTCAAGTAGGTCAAACAGTGTCAATGGTCTGAAAACCAGAGTCCACCCCAGTGGGCTTAGCAGGAGATAAGCAAGGGTTTGGCGTCTTTCAGTGCTTGAAGTGTGGGATGTTGGAACTGGGAAAGACCTAGAGCCCAAGCCAGCGCAGTTCGCCTGCTCTCACCTCTCTTGGGGGCTTTAATCAGAGGCACTCCTCCAGCCCTCTCGCCGTTTTCCTGCTTGTCCTTGTGCTTGAGATCGCCCGGTACGCAGGAGCTGGGGTCACCATCAGAGCCGCGGTGATGATGGTGCTTGTGCCGCTCCTTGTGGCCCTTATGCTTGGGCCCGGCCGCGCTCACCGTCAGGGGCGAGAAGGTGAAGAGGGCCGAGGTGCCTGGGGCCGGGAGCGGGGCAGCGACAGCCGGCCCGGCGGGTGCCAGCGAAGGTGGCGGAGGAGGCGGCAGGAGAAGAGGCTCAACAGGGCCTGGGACCGTTGGGGCTGCATTGGTTGGCTGCAGCGGCCCGGGATGTTGGCGGCTGCGACGCCGCCGGTGAGGGGGAGCGAGAGGGGGGTCCTGGCTCGGCCGCCCCCGCTTCTCCTGAGACCCCCCACTGCTAGCTCGGCGCTGCCGCTTCACTCCCCGCGGCGAGACCCCAGCATGGGGTTTCTCCTTCCCCTCTTTGTCCGGCTCCTCCTGCGCCGCCACCGCCCGTACTACGCGAACCGCTCCGACCTGCGCAGCCATTTCACCCACAAACACACATTTAAATGGCCCGACCGCCCCCCCGTCCGCGCAGCGCGCAAGCGCCACCCGCGCACGGCCCTCTGGGCACTGGAGTCTCTCCCGCGCCCTCCACTTGTCGGCCGTGCTTCGTCCAGAGCCCAACATGCCGGAAGCGGCCGTTCCCAGAGCGGCTCCGCAGGCCGCTCCAACCGAGCTTCTATTGTAAAGCACCCCGGCCGCGCAGAGCCTTATGGGAGTGGTGGTTCCGCCGCGCCCCGCGCCGCCTCCCCGGCTCTCTGAGTGGAAGAGCGGAAAGGGAGCGTGCGCCGAGTCACGCTCCGAGAGGCGACGCAACCGTCGCTGGGCGGCGACTAGCCGCCAACCGCCTTAACCGCCGAAACAATGTTTCTGGCTCTCCGAGTCTGGCGGCGTGTTCCCTTTATCATCCTGTGCCCCTGCGTCATTTTACACAGAGTAGGTGGTCTCCATAGTGACTGTGAAATTGCATATTCCTCTCGTAACCTTTATGAGGTAAAAGAATCTCCAGCCCTTCACCTTTGACTAGCGACGAAATAGAGGGGCAAAGGCGACTTAGCGATCTGTAACGTGAGGGCGGTCTTGCTGTAACGTAGACTAGGGCCGCAAGTCAGAAGCTGTTTGCGGCACTGCGAGGGGCGTTGCCATGGTTACAGCTGCGCGGAATTAGGCTGGTGCCGGCGCCGCCCGGAGCGGGTGAGCGCGGCGCCGCCTCCGTCACGCCGCAGCCTGACTAATGCCCTAAGGTCGAGTCTAGCGTTTATTTCGAATATATCCGTACATGGAAAGCCATGTTTAAGATTTTTTAGTGAGTTTTTTTCAAATCGTAAGTGTTAAATTGCCTGTCTGAAAAGTGCATCTAACCAGAGAACACTCCACAAATCATCCGTGTTCACTAAGGGATGGTTGCCCCTCAGTTCATGTACAATTTTATCCTCACTTCCTCGCTTTAGCTTTTTTAACCTAGGATTTTTTATCTTTCTTTTTTAAGAGACAGATTCTCCCTGTGTTGCCAGCCGGGGCTGAATGAGGGGCCTCAGGCTCCGGAGTGGATGGGACTACAGGTGCGCGCCACGCGCACGGCTTTACCTGGGATTCATTGAATAGATTTGGTCTTTGATAGACGCTTGGAAATAGTTGATTCGGTGATACACTCAGCAGATGACGTTACTGTGGTTTTCACGCAGGACACCAGGGTAAAAAAAAATCAAAAGGAAAAAATTACTGTAATTTGATATCACTGTTTCCTGGAGAAATATTACCTAAATGAATACTGTCTGCAGTGAAATTAGTTTAAAAACTAAAAAGTTTATTGATCATCTATTAGGGACTATTGTACTACAATAGACAGGTAACAATAGTTCAATTTGTCCTATCAGGCTTCAGAATGAAAAGCATTGCAGAGCAAAAGTGATGTTTAAATAATAAAACATGTATCTAAAAGTTAGAAATAAAGTCTTTTATTTTTTGAGACAGTCTCACACTGTCCCCCTGGGTAGCGTGCTGTAGCGTCACAGTTCACAGCAACCTCAAACTCTTGGGCTTAAGCGATTCTTTTGCCTCAGCCTCGAGTAGCTGAGACTACAGGCATCCACCACAAAGCCCGGCTATTTTTGGTTGCAGGTGTCATTGTTTAGCAGGCCTGGAACAGGTTGAACCCCCACCCTCGGTGCAGCTGTAACCATTGTGCTACGGGCGCCAAGCCAGAAATAAAGTCTTTTAAAATAAGATGATGTTAACTCCTAGAAGTTAGGTGGATCCCTCATAATAATAATTATCCACTAATTCATTTACTACACAAAATTAGATTTAAAACAAATTTTTATAAAGGCAGGCATGTTCACAGAAAAATTTATTTTAAACTAGAATCTCTCTCTTTGGTTGAATATAAACTTTTAAGTGAAGACAATGCTATCAAAAGATAGCTGATGGTTGATGATTTTCTGGAATTGATAATTGAATACTGTAGGTTGAAACTTACCAGCAACAAGTTGAACATCTTGTTAGTTGGCATATCCAGAATTAAAAGTGGCTAACTCTGTTATTTGCACATTTTATTCTGTTAAATATAATTTCTCCATTTCTTGCTGCTCTAGTTTCCCCCAACATTTGGGACGATGTGTATTTAGTCACAAATAACTACCAGAGAATAGTCATTGTCACAAGCAGGAATTTTACTGCAACCACAAGGAAAGACTAAGAACTTTTTTTTTTTTTTCAGACAGAGTCTTACTATGTCGCCCTTGGTAGAGTACTATGGCATCACAGCTCACAGCAACCTCAAACTCCTGGGCTTAAGCGATTCTCTTGCCTCAGCCTCCCAGTAGCTGGGACTACAGTGCCTGCCACAACTCCAGCTATTTTTGTTGTTGTTGCAGTTGTCGTCGTTTAGCTTTCCCCAGCCAGGTTCGAACCCTCCCCCCTCCATTTATGTGGTTAACACCATAAACACTGTGCTATGGGCACTGGCCAAGACGTAAAACTTTTAACAGTAAATTCTAAATATACTCAAAATAGTAAAAATTTAATTGAGATCCAAATCATATCAACCTTTGAAAGTTTAAAAAATATATTGTATTTCCCATACAGTTTTATTTGTAGTTTCCAGCCCAATGTAAATGATAAGAAAATGCAAAACAGATGGCATTTATTTGCATATTGATTTTCTTTTAAAAGTACTTTTAAAAAGCTATCTTCATTTTTAATATTATGAATCTAGAATACTTAACTAGTAGTATTCTAGTAGTTTTATTTGCAGATGCACTGGCAGCCTATATTCTTACAAATCCGGAGTTACATTAAATATTCCAAGTTGGTGGAGGGTTTCTTGGTCCTTTGGGTTTTGAAAAACGATTGGCAAAACCTGGGAACAAAAATAAATTTGAATGAAAAGAGAGGATGTTTTTAATACAGAAATGAATACTGGGATTTTAGAGTGTATTTTAATATATGCAAATGCATGGTTTTTTAAAATCCAATCAGCATCTCTGACCAATTTAGTAATAGATTATAAAGGCATTATAATAATTTAAAACTCAAATGATAATAATAACATTTTAAGTTTGTAGAGCACTTAAAAATTTAATGATGGTAATAATCAGATGAAAAACCCTGGTTATGATAGCCTTTGATAATTCAATATATAATGTCATTTTTTTTTTTTTCAACTACCACTCATCCATCAAAAAGCAAAACTGGCAAATTTCAATTTCACAAAAATAAGGACAGTTAGGTAGGGGGCTGGGGGTACACCTCCCTCTTGGGGGTAGGTTAAGAGGGACTTTAACAAATGCAATCAGTGTAACCTAATTCTTTGTACCCTCAATGAATCCCAAACAATAATAGTAATAAATAAGGACTATTACTTGGAAAACTATTATATTAAATTTAGTTATACCTCTACATCAGCCCCAAAAGCCATAAATTTACTAAGAGCTTCCATTTGAAAAGCAATAAGCAATCCTGAAAAGCTAAATAGTTAAATAATCATTTTTATTTCTCTTTTTTCCTCAAACTTAGGCTTCCATGCCCACCCCAAAGAAGGAAGATGAGGAAATTTTCCACAACTAATAAAGTCTATTTCTGGATACTTTTAAAATATTTTCAGATTGATGACATTTTTCTTTAATCATTTCAGCAACAAACTTTGGTGGCAGAACGCTTTCACAGTTTTCTTACATTTAACAACTTTAGAGACTTAAGAAATGAAAGGTTCAAAACACAGAAGAAAAACAGTGGGAAACTCAAAGATATTCCTAAGCCTTTAACTTAATTCATCTTACCAAATACATTATCTACCTTAAAGAAATGAGGAAAGGATCAAATGAGACATTTGTTATAAAAGTATCCAATACTGTGCCTGACACATAGTAACTACTCAAATGTTGCTTAAATCTGAACCTAAAAAACTATACCAGAAGGAAAGGGAAGAAGAATATGTGAGGGGAAAAGAAGATTTTTTTAAACCACTAAAATTAAATGTGTTAATGATGATGATAAGAAAAACTGAGGGAGGGGGCTTACAGCCTAGTTCATGTATGTTTTACTCTTCTTTTTTGTTGTTGTTGAGACGGAGTCTCCCTATGTCACCCTCAGTAGAGTGCCAAACCTCAAACTCTTCAGCTTAAGAGATTCTCTTGCCTCAGCCTCCCATGTAGCTGGGACTACAGGTGCCCACCACAACACCTGGCTTATTTTTTGTTGCAGCTGTCGTTGTTTTTAGCTGGCCCGGGCTGGGTTTGAACCCACCACTATCAGTGTATGTGGCTGGCACTGTAACCACTGTGCTATAGGCACAGAGCCTACATTTCACTCTTCTGAGTGGTGAGAAAGAAGATAGAAGAAGAATACTTCCAGGTTAAATGGTTTCACACAATAGCCAAAATCATCCCATCAGTACAGATAGCTTGATTACAACCCAAGCAGACTAGGAATAGACGGAAGGACATATGTAAGTACTAAGTATGTAAAATTTTAGGAATACCTATATTGTCTCTTTTATTAGTCAATTCTCAGTAGCTAAGAACTGTGAGCTGCCTATTTTTATGTGCGGTCCAATTTGGAGAAAATGAACCTGAACCATAACATTTTTTCATTCAAATTCAAATACTTTTATAAATGATATGACCTTATAATTTATATTGCTTTCTTTATAAAAAGGATCCAGTAGAAAAAATGTATTGATTATTTTAAGTGGATAAAATGTCCAAATTTAGGTATATGTGAGAGGAAGCAACATGGAAGCAGCTCTCTAATATTTTATCCTCATATTAGATCATAGACAGTTGTAAAGATGAATAGGCCTTGAATTACTCAAATGGTATCACAGAAAAAAAGGAGGCAGGGAACATTTGTGTTTCAAGAAAACTATGAAAATAGTTTATATGTTTTGTATAATGAAATTTTTATGGATGTTTTTAGCTAAATAATTTCATACAACTTATAACTTCTTTTTTTTTTGTGAGATAGAGTCTCAAGCTATCACCCTGGGTAGGGTGCTGTGGCATTACTACTCACAGCAACCTCAAACTCTTGGGCTTAAGCAATTCTCTTGTCTCAGCCTCCCAAGTAGCTGGGACTACAGGTGCCCGCCACAAGGCCCAGCTATTTTTTTTTTCGTTGCATTTGTCATTGTTGCGTAGCAGACCTGGGCTGGGTTCTAATCCACCACCCTAGGTGTATGTTACCAGCGCTCTTGCCACCCATAACTTCTTTTTATTAATTATAACACTGTGAAATGTTACAGTTAATTAAAGCCAAACATAATTTTACAGCTAAAGAAACAACTCCAGATATTCTAGTTAAACATTTTGTGAAGGTGACATGGGGACCATAACCCAGGTGGGGCAGAGGTTGGCACCTGCCCACCAAAATCTTTCTTCCTCAAACAGAAATGATCTAGTCAATTGTATCTATCTGCCTAGCGATATTACACTTCCCAGTTTCTCTTGCAGTTTAATTATAGCACATGTCTTAAGTTCTCTTAAAGGGAATGTGAGCTGACGGCATTGTTGCCAGGCCAGGACCTTAACACCAGAAGAGCAGGTGGTGGCGGCCACATCTCCTCCATGTCTCTCTGTTTTCTTGCCACCTGCAATCTGAATGTAGCAGCAACTAATTTTGATAATACAAACAGGCACAATACCTGTAAGCAGCAGTTCTCAAAGTGTGATCCAGAAATTAACTCCTGGGGGGCCCTCAGAACCTTTCAGAGGGTATGCTCTTTGATTTCTCCTACTACTAATTGCTATATCTCTTACAAAAAATTGGATTATATGGGATACTTTCTAAAATAGTATCTTAGGCTTGGCACCCATAGCACAGTGGTTATGGCACCAGCCACATCCACCAAGGGTAGCAGGTTCGAACCCTCCCTAGGCCAGCTAAACCACAACGACACTGCAAATAGCCAGGTGTTGTGATGGGCACCTGTAGTCCCAGCTACATGGGA
>NW_003852468.1:7628161-7638700 GCF_000181295.1 Otolemur garnettii | reverse complement strand
AAAAAAAAAAAAAAAAAAAATCAAAATAATAATAATAAAATAAAATAGTATCTTAAACTTTTGTTTTAGATACTAAAACATAGTATCTTAAATGCTTAAAATAATATAAATTATCATTTTAAGTTTATAGGTCTTAGAATAGTGAACAGTTTCTTCATACTGCCAGAATTGTACTTCTTCACCTAATGTTGAATGAGTTAGAGAAGATGAGACAGCACCAGCTACTATTCTTTTTGTCACACTTGTATGTTTTTTTAACTTTGCTTTAGATATGAACCAGAATATCACAGCATCTCAATTTCTTCATTTGGATAGTCATATTTATTTGCTACATGCCAACATAATTTGGTGACCTAGCTTTATTTTCCACACATGCTAAACAAATTAGTTTTATGTATGATATTAAAAGGTAGCTGAGGTTCAAAAAAAATTACATGAAATATAATATAAAGACTGATACATACAACCTTAAATCATATTTACATTTGCATCTGTTATATTACAAATGCATAATTTAGATAATTATTTAAAACTCTGCTATAAAATAACACACATACCAAAATTCATAAAGGAGCTAGAGTTATTTGATGGAACAGATTCTGCAGGCTTGCTTGGTGAGGAAGAATTGCAGATAGCTGGAATCAAAAGAAAAAAATTATAAGGGAAAGATTGAAGACAGACTCAGATTACTGTTTATGAGATTGCATGATTGTTGAGATTAAACATTTTCTCTACAGCAATTAATGTTCCCAAATAAAAATATCAGTATTAACAGAATTTTCCACAGTAATTAACATTCCCAAATAAAAATATCAGTATAAAACATTAACAAAATATATGTGCTTACAAATGGGTTTACCCTATAATCTTTTTATCTGTGTGTATGTGTAGGTTTTTTTTTAATTTCTTTTCTTTGCAAACAGATTGTACAGTAAAGCCCAAAACAAAATTACCAAAAAAATAAGAAGCTTTTTTTGGGATTCACATTCTGGCTCTGGGCTTCATCTTACGTTGCTCTCCAATCATTCTTAGAACATTGCATTTGTTCTCCACATTAATTCATCCATGGTAAGTTTGGGATTTTTCTTACACACTTCTCTACTTTTAGAATCTTTCTTCATTCCACTTTGTAGACTACTTTTTTCCCCCACTATAGATGTCTAATTTAGTCCCATAATCTCCCAAAGCATTACTACACTGATTTGTTTTGCTATTTTAGTTACAGATAGCCACCCATGCATATGTATGCATGTATCAGTTTCTGCCCATTTTTGAAAATAATCCAGTGAAATTCCACATTTTGCATATGTATTATGTTGCAGGAAAAAAAAACATAATTTCAAGTTTGTATAAACTTTCTAAACAGCATATAGATGGGGAGAAATTAGTAAATATTCTTTTTTCGTGGCATTTTCAACATTTTCAGAATACAATGTGAGAACTACATATGTTTGCACATACACACCTAATACCAGGGTTCAAAAAATTCCTTTCTCTTCCAGGAGGTAAAGAGGTAGTTGAATATGAATCACTACACTACATAGTAAATTTCGATCAAATCCAATTAAAGTACATATTTATTGAATACCCACTATGTGCCAAGCCTTGAGCTAGACAGTGACGTTAGAGACATGAATTTGAAGTGGGTAAAGGTAAGGAAGTTCAGGAGACGTCAGTAGTCTACTACATTTGAGCTGAGTTGTATACGTGCCTCATGAAGAAAACAATTGTCCAAAGGTAATTTTTTTTTGTAATAAAAGAAGCAAAGATTCTCCACATACATATAAAAGGAGCTGCTATGTTGCATATTGTCTTGTCATAGATATTTTTATGCTGCCTGCCTAGCATTCATTTCCCCTTCTGGCAGTAGAACTTAAATTTTCCTTTGGGAAACCATCCCTCCCTAGTCTTCAGTTCCCATACTTCCAGTGGAGCTGTTTCGACCTTTATTTCAAGGCAATGACCTATAAGGAGAATTGGTTTCTAATTGGTACATTGACATTGCTACACCAGAAGCCTAAGTCAGATCTCATTCCTGATTGGTCAGTGTCTATATGTAACAAGTGTTAAATACACACACACACATATATATATATATATATATATTTGGGGGCTATATGTATGTGTGTGTGTGTGTGTGTGTGTATATTTATGACAAGAGTCTCACTTTGTCCCCTTCGGCAGAGTGCCATGGCATCACAGCTCACAGCAACTTCAAACTCTGGTGCTCAAGTGATTCTCTAGCCTCAGCCCCAGAGGAGCTGGGACTATAGACTCCTGCCACAACACTGGCTATTTTTAGAGATGAGTCCTGCTCTGGCCCAGGCTGGCCTTGAACTCCTGGGCTCAAGCAATCCACCCTCCTTGGCCTCCCAGAGTGCTAGGTGTGAGCCACCATGCCTGGCCCAAGTGTTAAATACTAGATATAGCACTATCTTGCCTAATTTAAATTTGAAATATACTGGCAATAATTGGTTCAAGGATGGGCAAGTGAACCAAGCCAAAATAATCAGATCCATGCACCCAGTCAGACCCAATCAGTATCAGTCACTGGACTATGGTTTGAACAACCAGGAAAGAGCTACTTTTTTCCATCATAAGCCTAAACTCACATGGTAAAAGCTTGCCTCCAAGAGAGCTAACCATGTGAAACAAACCTGAGAGAGATGGAATGAGAGATTAGGTTCTGATTACATCATCAAATCCTTGGTTACAAGCCAATAAATTTCCCTTTCTCTTAAGTCAGCTTAAGCTGAGTTTTCTGTCACTTGCAACTAAAGGATTTCTGAGCAATTATCAAGTTTCCTGAGATGGCATCGGGCATCTTAGTTAACAGCTTCCACTCTTGTCACCCTGTAATTCCTTCTCCATACAGCAGCCAAGATGATCTTTTTTAAAAATTGGAGCATGTAACCTCTCTGCCTAAAACCCTTTAATAGCTTCCCAGAATAAACTCTAACATGACCGATAAGAACCCAACTACTCCTCCCCCATCTTCCCAGCCTCACTTTACTCCTGTCCCCGCTTCACTTAACTGCCCTGCAGCTCTGATGGCTTCCTTTTCCATTCTTACCACACACCAAATTCTGACCCTTCATGTTTTTTCCTCACTATCTGGAGTGCTCTTCTCCCCACAGTTTGCCTGTGTGGCGGCTCCTGCGAATTTCCCATTCAGTTATCGCTTCCTTAGAAAGGGCTTCCTGGACCACTCATTCTAAAGTGATCCCCTTTGTTGCTGTTCTCATTAATTAGCCTTTTGTTTTCCTTCATAGCATTTATCACAATGTGTTACTTCATGGTATTTGTGAATTTACTTGTGTAATATCTGAATCCCTCACTAGACTTAAGTTCCTCAAAGGCGGAGGCCATATCTATCATATACCAAGTGCCATGCAAAATGTCTGGCCCTCAGGAGGCACTAACCAAATATCGATCAACTGAATGAATGAAAGATACTAGGCTTAGATGCTAACTTAAAATAACAGATGAAGGATCCTAATTTCATTAAAAGTAAGACCAGCTTTAACTACGTACCAGTAAGAGATCCAGGCTACAGGGAGAAAAAAAAGGAATTCTGGAGTTCTGAACCATCTCTAAGAAGCACAGAACACAGGTAAATAAATTCTAAAGCTTCAGGCCCAATTTTAGGGGTTATTTAAGGGGAAAAGACCAGAAGATCAAGGTAACTGAAAAACAGAAACACAGCACAGCCTAGAATAGCCTGGAAGCGCTGAGAGTGAGGCTATCTCTGAGAGCCCCACTGCACCTCAAGGCCATGCCAGTCTAAGTCTACCTGAAGTAGAAATCTCTGTTTCTTTGTTTGATCTTCTCAAATAGGGTTGTTTCATAAACTAAGATGATCAAACCAATCTTTGGCTGACTATTCAAGTCACATAGTTCTTTGCTTTTGACTATTTCCATTTACTACCATAATTTCCTTCTGAAATGTTTAAATTCTCTTGTGAATGAATTTAGGAGAAAGGGCATGTTTTCCAATCATAGTTTAGCCATGATAAGTAAGAAATCAGATCATTTCAGATATTAGGTAAGATGGCAATGATAGAAAATTGCTCAAAACTCTGGAGTTTATGCCTAGCAAGAAAGAGTAAAAACCCAAAAGAAAAAAATAAGATTCTATTATAAACCTTCCTACTTAAACTATACCTTAAATTAGATGTTTCTGGGGGATGGAGGGGGATTCGAGGGTTAACTTCTGTGGTTCATCTTACAAGGGTACAAGTAAATCTTTCTATCAGCAGAATATGAATGTTTTAACACATTAACTAAGAAAATTACATGAAGGCTATGTTAACTAGTTTGATGGAAGTGTTTCGGATTGTTTGTGAAAACGCCACACTGTACCCCAGAAGTGCATTAATGTACACAGTTACTATTCAATAAAAAAAAAAAAAATTAGATGTTCCCAGTGCTCTTTGTCCCTCCCTATAGAACCAAGATAACTTCAAGTAACTGTTCGGTCCTTCCTGATTGACCAAATGAATCAAAATTTTAAAAAGTGTATCACCATGTTTTATGTATTTTGTGTTTGTGAGTAAAGATTTCTAAGATAATGTCTCACAGTTTCAGGAGTCTATGGGCTTTATTTTCATTACAATATAGCAAAAATAGTAAGCAACAGACTTTTGTTGCTAATAATACTTGGTAAAAATGGAAATGTGTCAGTGCTTTGCTTATTTCATGAAGTCAACACATTTGTTTCACAATATGCTTTGCTCTATTTTCAAAGAAAAACACATCAGAGGTTAGATTACTGGGAATTTTAAACAGCACACATGTACGGCAACATCCTAGGGTGGGAAGGAAGTGCCAAACACTGTACTGATTGTTATTTCTGTCTATGAAACAGAGACGTTTCCATTTCCTAATCCCTGCCCAATATTAGCATTGTGGAGCCTACTACGCTGTGCACAAGGATCAGGGTTGATTGTTCTGACCCAGAAAACCCTAGAGAGGCTCTGTTTAGGAAAAATTTTGTTAGTTCGTTCACAGAGAGGTTATATAAAGAAAAATCACATAATTGTGAAAGTGACATATTCTACAACATAAATACAAAGAAACTTACTCTTCTTCATGTTTCGCAAAATTTTCAAACTCTACAAAAGTGAAGAAAGAGAAAATGTTAGTTTTTTTCCTGTGAAATCCAAAATACTTTAAATCAAGTAGAAGCATAGACTTAAGTCAAAAGGATTAACTTTAAAAATAGCCATGAATATGCACAAAGTTATTTTTCCATCTTGTCATTTTTTTGAGATGGAGTTTCACTATGTTGCCCTCGGTAGAGTGCCATTGTGTGACAGCTCCCAGCAACCTCCACCTCTTGGGCTTAAGCGAATCTCTTGTCTCAGCCTCCCAGGTAGCTGGGACTATAGGTGCCTGCCACGACGCCCAACAATTGTTTTGTTGTTGTTGTAGTTGTCGTTGTTCAGCTGGCCGGAGCCAGGGTCAAACCTGCCAACCTCAGTGTATGTGGCTGGCACCATAACCACTGTGCTACAGGTGCTGAGCCCATCTTGCCATTTTTAATGTCGTACAAAATCTCCACTTGATTCTCTTTTGCTATTTGTACTACATATTTAGAAATAACACTATCAGAATATCAAGGAGGAAAAATGAAGTTCCTACTTCTCTCCCGTGTTAGGACCATTTCAGAACCACGATGGCTTCAGAATGTAGCTGTGATACATATCGTCCCTGTGCTTGCTAATGGTATTCTGCCTTCCGTTTGCTAAGGCCCACTTCCATACCATTAGTTCTCCCTTCTCCCTTCTCTCAGCAAACTCATGTCCTCTATCTTCTCTATGGGGGCATCTCTAACTTATTTCTTCAAGGAACCTACCTAAATTTCTTCTTTATTCCATACTTGCTTGGCATATTACTTTTTAATCTGCTTAATAATATTTTATTCTTCTTGAAAATTTTCATGTTATTTCTCATATAGGTGTCCTGTTCCAAAAGATTAACTATACTCTTTTCACCTTGGCGCCTGTAGCTCAAGCGGCTAGGGCGCCAGCCACAGACACCAGAACTGGTGGGTTCGAACCCAGCCTGGGCCTGCCAAACAACAATTGACAACTACAACCAAAAAATAGCTGGGCGTTGTGGCAGGTGCCTGTAGTTCCAGCTACTTGGGAGGCTGAAGCAAGAGAATTGCTTAAGCCCAAGAGGTGGAGGTTGCTGTGAGCTGTGACACCATAGCACTCTACCCAGGGTGACAGCTTGAGACAAAAAAACTAAAAAAAAAACCAAAAAAACTATACTCTTTTCAAGGGCAGATAGATGTCTTTTATGACATTTCTCTTTTCCTAACACCTAACAGAAATCTACTCTTACATAAATAGATATTTAATACATTTTTAGGTTTTTAAAAGAATAGATAATTTATTTACAATTTTTTAAATCCTAGCAAAATGTTCATATCCACTTCTACCCAGTGTATAACCTTCCTCTTGTAGTAAACCACTATCAGTTTCTTATGTATCCTTCCTGAGTTACTTACGAATATGTAAGTAAATATGCACGTTGATCATATTTTCCTTTTTAAACAAGAGTTAATGAATTATATGTGAATATATTGAGAGAGTCTTCATTCTTTTTTAAGCTGCATAGTATTCTATTGTATGGCTATACCACAATTTATGACTTATTAATCAGTTTCCCTAGTGATAAACATTTGTATTGTTTCTAGTCATCTGCTTCTATAAACAACATTGCAATGAATACCTAGTATACACGGCATTTCATGTGCGTGCAAGCATATGTGTAGGATGAATTTCACTTCTAGTGAAACTGTTGAGTCAAAGGCTATATACATTTGTAATTTTGATGTTACTAAATTGCCCTCATTCCTTGACATTCCCACCAACAATATAGGAATGTGTTTATTTCCCCCATAGCTCCCTAGCAGCCAATGTGCTCAAACTTTTGTAATTTGCCATTCTGATAGATGAAAAACAATATGTCCTTGTGTTCTTAATTTGTATTTCTCTTACTATGAATGAGGTTGAACATATCAAATGTCTAAATGGCAGACCACACACATTTATTTTCTCTGCACTATCTGATCATGTATCTTTGCTCATTTTTATTTCAAGGCTATTATTTTCTATGAACTTCTAAGATCTCTTTGCGTAGTAAAGAAATAACCTCTTTGCTATGATGCTTGTTGCAGACTTTTTTTCCTATTTTGTTCTATGTCATTTTATTTATTTATTTATTTATTGAGATAGGATCTTTCTCTGTCACCCGCACTAAAGTGCATTGACATGATCATAACTCACTGCAGCTCCAAGTCCGGGGCTCAAGTAATCTTCCTGCCTCAGACCAGAAGTAGCTAGGATTACATGCACATACCACAACACCCACCTAATTTTTCTATTTTTTGTAGAGAAGCGGGGATCTCAACTTTTGCTCAGGATAGTCTCAAACTCCTAATGTCAAGTGAGCCTCCCACCTCAGCCTCCCAAAGGGCTGGAATTACAGGAGTGAGCCACTACACCTGGCCTGTCTTTTGATTTTTAAGGTGATTTTTCTTTTTTTGCTGTGGAGAAATTTTCTATTTTACTTAGTTGAATTTATATGTTACTTTTCTTACAGCTTCTGGTTTTAAGTCATTATTAAAAAGATCTTTCATACTTCAAGGTTATAAAGGAATCTTTCCAAGTTTTTTAGTACTTCTCTGAGTTAGAGCTTTTGTTTATTAATTTGTTAACATTTAAATATTTTAGCCGTTATAGAATTTATCCTGGTATAGATGTGAAGTACAGATCCTATTTTTTTCCCAGGTGGTTATCTATTTGATCCAATGACAATTATTAAACCATCTATTCTTTTCCCCTGATTTGAGACACTGCCTTCATCGTATACTAAACCCCTTCACATATTTGGAATTATTTCTAGACTTTCCAATTTACTCCATTGATAATGTGTTTCTTTTCATACACCACTATCATACTACTTTAATTATTGAGGGTTTACAATATTTTAATACCTGGTAAGACTAACCTCCTTTCATTGCTTTTATTTTTATTTATTTATTCATTTATTTATTTGCAGTTTTCTGGCTATTCTTTCTCCTTCCCTTCCCCATATGAACTTTGAAGTCAGATTGTCTTGTTCCAGGAATAACGAAACTGATAGATTTGGGAGGCATCTTTTAAATTTGCGTATCAAATTTAATTAGGGAGAAATAAATTCTCAACTAAGTTGTAGTTTTCCTTCTTTTTGGTTTCTTTTTGTTTGTTTTTTGGTTTTTGGTTTTTTTAATTTATTTTTTTACATATACATGTGTATATTAGGTTTCCACTTTTGCCTTCACAGAATTAAAAGGCTAAATTTAATGACAATAATAATATTTAACATAAGGACTGAGAACAAAAACCTCATAAAAAATGAAAGAAGATAAATACATTCAGAAAAGAAATCAGATGATTGCTGCAATGAATTCTTAAGCAATAATAATAGTAATAATGCAAAGAAAGTAACATTCACATTGTCAGATAGAAGTATGTCTATTATAGAATACTTTGATCAGTTAACTTCTTCTTATTTTGTTTTTTCCAAAGTCTCAAAAAAATAGACAACTAAATTAAAAAAAAGAAATTATTTATAATTTCTATAATTCCAAATATAATTTAGAAATTATTTTTTACTTTTATTTATATATATTAGTTGTCTTTTTTTCGACTTTGGTAAAAACATAACAAGGAAAAAATTATTTGCTATTTGTATTTTGTCTTATATATTCTGTAACAAACAAGTAGTAAATGATTATGTATTTAAAAAAAAGAAAATAGTGACTAATTTTCATATGAATTATATTTAAATTTACCAAAGTACATTACTTAAACATTAATTTTTAATTCAACATGTTAGTATGTTGTTTATCACATTGCATCCTCATTTATAAGTGAAATATGTTTGTAATTTCCCTTTTACAATAATATATTTTCTCCAATTTTAATATCAGGTCTATCCAGATTAAGTAGAATGATTTTGAAGTATTTCTTTTTCTATTGTCTATAAGATTTGGTATGATCTGTTTTTTTTAAATTATCTTTTTGGTTTCTTTCCATTAATTTTGATTGTTGTAAGATTAACAGTTTTAGTAAATACATTTAATCTAATTTTTCTTCTTAATGCTGAGGCAAGGGAACCTTCAATAGCAGAGAGTCTCTGGCGTGTTTTCTAAAACTCCATTTTCTTTTTTTGTTTTGTCTTGTTTGTGTCACCATGTGAGTGAACCCAACTATTTTCTTTACCTTACTCCTTGTGAAACTTTTCCCAGGAGTCTTCAATGTCTGTTTTGAAGCTGTGGAATTTTCCATGGTGTTTGAACAACTGGTAGAATAAGTTTCTATAGATTTGGCCTGCATACCTTAAAAAGAGAGGGAGGGAAAAAAAGTCACGGCACAGCTCTTTAAGCCTTCAGGTATACATAGGTATATATTCAGTAATGTTTGGCTTTCTTTTTTCTTTTCTTTGAAGACAGGTCTCACTTTGTCACCCAGGCTGGAGTGCAGTGGTACAATCATAGCTCACTATAACCTCAAACTCCTGGGCTCAAGCTAATTTTTTTTAATTCTTTGTACAGATGAGGTTTCACTATGTTGCTAAGGTTGGTCATGAACTCCTGGCCTCAAGTGATCCTCCCTACTCAGCCTCCCAAAGTGTTGTGATTACAGGTGTGAGCTGCCATGTCTAGCCTTAGCTTGACTTTTTTAGGCATTATTTTATTACATATTATGGGTATTTATTTATTTACTTATTTATTTATTCATTTATATATTTTAGGAGACAGAGTCCTACTCTGTTGCCCTGAGTAGAGTACCATGGCATCGTCATAGTTCACAGCAACCTCAAACTCTTGGGCTGAAGTGATCCCCTTTCTTACAGGCATGCAGCACAATACCCAGCTAGTTTTTTTCTCTTTTTAGTAGAGATGGGGGTCTCACTCTTGCTCAGGCTGGTCTCAAACTCCTAGGGCTTTTAATTTTTTTAATTGCCTAATATTTCTGGGGGATATTATGGGCATGTAAAATGTATTCTTTTATTTGATCATTCTTCTTCCATTTAGGTCCTACTTTACTGTTAATCTTTTTACCTCGTCATTTTTATAACTTTTGTGAAGAGAAAATACTGCTACTTACAATCTTCATCAGCAAGAAAGAAAGACTCTGGAGTTCTTTCTGGAAGTGGAGGTGGAGGAGAAGAAGAACGATCTTCATGTAGATCTGTGACTTTAAAGAAGTATACAACAAAGCAAAGACATCCATTAATTAAAAGTCATAAATCGTGACCCTTTTTGGAGTTCTATAATTTTTTCCATTCATCAATCTTAACCTACAATCACCAAATAAAAATTTATCTGAACAATGACTGGAGTCTCTAGAATTTTGTTCTTTTATCTCATTAGCAAATGAGCCTATGATTCACTCAAAACTACAACTTACTTCAGAATTAGTCTTCCAAAGATGTTGAAACTGAATTTTATTTTATTTATTTATTTATTTTTTTTTTTTG
>NW_003852468.1:7605418-7627838 GCF_000181295.1 Otolemur garnettii | reverse complement strand
AGCATCATAGCCCACAGCAACCTCAAATTCTTGGGCTCAAGTGATTCTCTTGCCTCAGCCTCCCAAGTAGCTGGGACTACAGGCCTGTGCCACCACATCTGCCTAATTTTTTTCTATTTTTAGTAGAGATGGGGTCTCCCTCTTTCTCAGACTGGTCTCAAACTCCTGAACTCAAGCAATCCACCCACCTTGGTCTCCCAGAGTGCTAGGATTACAGTTATGAGCCACCATAACTGAATTATAGTTATGTGCCCGGCCCCTGACTGAATTTAACCAAGTTTCTAGATCTAACTACCATTTTACATGAAATCCTGGGGATAGAGGAACATATTGATTAAAACCATGAGGATACAATTCGCCAAATCCAGAATGTTAAGCAGTCTTTAAGACAAATGATTCATTCTCTTTAACAAATAAATGGCATGGAGAATATATAAAAACAGAACTGTTACAGATTTTAAAATATGTAAAGAAACATATAAACCAAATGCAATGTGTAGACTTTGAATCTAGATTTAAATAAGCCAACTGTTAAAAGACAGTTTTGAGACAATTGGAAAAAAATTGAACAGTCTTGATATTAGATACTATTAAGGAATTATTAATTTTATTGTTATGATAATGCTTTCTGGAAGGTTTAAAATGTGTGTTTGAAATTTTTCATGATAAAGAATTTTAATTAATGGAGCTATTTTCCCGCAATGTAAACTTCTTTTTTTTTACAATGTAAACTTTTTTTTTTTTTTTGGTTGGGGCTGGGTTTGAACCCACCACCTTCAGCATATGGGGCCAGCACCCTACCCTTTTGAGCCACAGGCACCGCCCTACAATGTAAACTTCTAAAGATATACATAGTGGTCTGTTGATATAAATGTCTCCTTATTAGTGCTGAGTATTATTATATATTATGTTAATGCCTTTTTCTTTTTTGAGACATAGTCTCAAGCTGTCATGCCACAGCATCATAGCTCACAGCAACCCCAAACTCTTGGGCTCAAGCGATTCTCTCGCCTCAGCCTCCCAAGTAGCTGGGACTACAGGCACCACCACAACAGCTGGCTGTTTTGTTGTTGTTGTTGTAGTTGTCATTGTCGTTTTAGCTGGCCCAGTCTGGATTCGAACCCATCAGCCTTGGTGTATGTGGCCGGCACCCTACTCACTGAGCTATGGGTGCCCCCCTGTTAATGCCGTTTAAATACAAAAATGCGGTTAGGTACTAGAGTTTCGCCTATCATTGCTCACTGTGGCTTGTTAGGCCTTGGAATTTGTCTATAAATAAGTTTTCTTTGCACTGCAAGGTCTTGCCACAAAAAAAAAAAAAAAAGTTTTGGCTTGACTAGGGTGCCAGCCACATACACAAGGGCTGTTGGGTTCGAACCTGGCCCCTGGCCTGCCAAACAATGACAACTACAGCAACAACAACAACACATGGCCAGGTGTTGTGGTGGGGGCCTATAGTCCCAGCTACTTCAGAGGCTGAGGCAAGAGAATTGATTGAACCCAAGAGTTTGAGGTTGCTATGAGCTATGACATCACAGCACTCTACCACGGGCAACATAGTGAGACTCTGTCTCAAAAAAAAAAAAAAAGAACCAAAAAAATTTTCTTATTTTTGTGGGATAATATACAAAAGTACAGTATTTATTTCTAGCACCTAACCTAATGAGTGACAGATAATAGGCATTTAAATATGTGATAGCTACTCTAAAGTAGTTTATCATTTCCATGCTATTAGGAAATACTTTGAGAATTAAAGCTATAAGTTAATGATATCCTGGCAGATATCTTCCTAAAGTATCATTTTATTATAATAGTCCCCTGTTAAGAACCCCCGTGGGTAATACTGCATTAACTCTAAATCCCTCCACCTCACTTTGGGTGTGTATAGTAAAATGCATAAAAGATTTGCCATTTGTGACATTTAGTATAGTCACAATATTATACAACTACCACCACTATCTTGTTCCAGAACATTTCTCATGCCCCTAAAAAAAAAAATAAACTGCACCCATAAAGATGTCACTCCCTATTTCCTGTCCCCCTCACCCTTGGCCGCCACTAAACTTTCCGTCTTAATGCCTATTCTGGGTATTTCATCTGACTGGCTTGTAAATCTTTCAGAATCTTGCTACATCTTGTCTACCTAAATTTATTTTTTTTGTATTTCACAAAGTAGAACTTCTACTGCAAGAATGATAATCTACTCCCCATTTCTCTGTACACGTCATACTCATGTCTACCTTTGGGTCATTGTGAGGCTGATCCTAACCATGCTCCTGCAGTTCTCTCCTGTTTTTTCTTTCTTTTTTTTTTGCTTCTATTTTTTTATTTTTTATTAAATGATAGCTGTGTACATTAATGCAAATATGGGGTACAATGTAGTGTTTTCATATACAATTTGAAATATTTTCATCAAACTGGTTAACATAGACTTTATGTCATTTACTTAGTTATTGTCTCCTGTTTTTTCTGTGTTTATACACATTATTTAAAGTTCTTCTCTACTCAGTGGAGCCTTTCCTAACCATTCCAGTGATACATCATCCTGCTGTTCCAGACTTCTGGTGACTTTAATAAGTGCCACATAGATTATCACTTGTTTTATCTACCTGAACATAGAACATTCAATATATATCCTAATGATTCTAACACGGTGTAAGGTACACAGAACTTGCTTAGTAAATGCTCATTTAATGATTAATAAAATTATAATGGGTAATATTTAATAAGGATTTATTATTTGACAAGCACTTTGCTAAATGCTTCATATGCATTATCTCCCTTAATCCTTATACAAATCCTACAAAAGTTTCTATTCTCCTCCTTTTACAGATGAGAAAAATTGATAACCAGAGAAAAGTATGGATTTAACCAAGGTTCTGCAGTTTGATAATTCTTCGTAGAGAGGGGATTTGAAGTTAAAGTCTCTCTGACTCCCAAAGCCCCGTGTTTTTTAACCTCTATGTTATATTGCCTTCTTATATGTTTCAATAATGTAATATGAATAAATATTTTAAGGCTAACTACCAACTGTAATAATGTATGCAAAGTACCCAATAAATGCCCAATACATGTTAGCTGTTGTTATTTAGTGTATAAAACAAACACATCTCAGGAAAGCACTGAAAAAGCGAATGACAAACTGAAGAACTAGGTGACCAGAGACAGCTTTTTAGAGCCTCACTGTTAACAATGGTAAAACCTATATAATGGAAATGAAGCAAAATTTTAAAACATTCTACCTTAAGTAATTTTTAAATGGTTATCCATTAAGGAGCAGAATTCTAAAATCTGTCTTCACTTTGTCCTTAACAAAACAAAATTCCTAGCCTGGAAAAACCAGATGTGAATCAATAAATAGTGGAACCTATTACGGCAATCAAGGAACCTCCTGAGGTCAATTAAACTTAATGAGCCAATCTTAGGGTACAAATTTTTAGGACTAAAGGTCATCTAAAATCAAGGGAATTTTTTACCTGATTTGGGACTCCGGAGTTTTACACTCTGAAAGAAAAAAGAAAGGAAAAGTAAAAGAAGAATATATATATATATATATATATACAAATTGTACAAGTTCAAAACAAAAAATGGCACTTTTGAAACTATATATCATATACCTATAAAGGTGGTTATAAAATATAAACTCTTTTTCCTCATTCATAAGTGTGCTGAATCACAAAAGGCATTCTTAACTCTTTTTTTTTTAGAGACAAGGTCTTACTTTATTGCCCTCGGTAGAGTGCTATGGTGTCACAGCTCACAGCAACCTCCAGCTCTTGGGCTTTGGTGATTCTCTTGCCTCAGCCTCCCAAGTAGCTTGGACTACAGGCACCCACCATATATGACCAGCTATTTTTTTGTTACAGTTTCTTTTTTTTTTTTTTTTTTAGACAGAGCCTCAAGCTATCCCCCTGGGTAGAGTGCCATGGCATCACAGCTCACAGCAACCTCCAGCTCTTGGGCTTTGGTGATTCTCTTGCCTCCTCCCAAGTAGCTTGGACTACAGGCACCCACCACAAACGCCCAGCTATTTTTCTGGTACAGTTTCAATGGGGCCAGGTTCAAGCCCGCCACCCTCCGTATAAGGGGCCAGTGCCCTACCCACTGAACCACAGGCGCCACCCACATTCTTACAGTGATTTTTATTTGCTTGTTTTGAGACAGTCTCACTTTGTTGCCCTCAGTAGAGTACTGTACTGCCATAGCTCACAGAAACCTCAAACTCTTAGGCTAAAGCAATTCTCTTATCTCAGCCTCCCCAGTAGCTGGGACTACAGGCACCTGCCACAACCCCTGGATATTTGTTAGAGACAGGGTCTCACACTTGCAGTCTACCCACTTTGGCCTCCCAGAGTGCTAGGATTACAGGCGTGAGCCACCACACCCAGCTTCTTACAGTGATTTTTATATCCCGTGGTAATTAGTCCTAAATCGATCACCCTCTGACTTCTTTCCTACTTAGAACATCTCCCTGAAAATTTAGTGAGATAAATTGTCAGTATTGAAGTTACTTCATGACATTGGAAAATGAGTGATTGTTCTTTGCTTTGGGAGTTGTTAGGATAAAGACCATTAGCTCATGCCTGTAATCTTAACACTTTGGGAGACTGAGGCCAGAGGATCACGTGAGCCCAGAGGATGGTCAAGGAGTTTGAGCTCAGGGATTTGAGATCAGCCTGGGCCGCATAGCAAGACTCCATCACTACAAAAAAAAAAAAAAAAGGGAAAATATTGCCAGGTGTGGTGGCATGCACCTGTAGTCCTAGTTATTCAGGAGCCTGAGGAAAGAGAACTGTTTGCTTGAATCCAGGAGTTCGAGGCTGCAGTGAGATATGATAATACCACTGCACTCTAACCTGGGCAACAGAGCAAGACCCTATCTCAAAAATAAATCAATAAATAAATACCACTATATAAGTGCATATTATGAACAAGAATACCAATTACTAGCACATTAAAACTGTAATTTTTTTTTTTTTTTTAAGACAGAGTCTCACTATGTTGCCCTCGGAGTATCATGATATCACAGCTCACAGCAACCTCAAACTCTTGGGCTCAAGCGATCCTCTTGCCTCAGCTTCCCAAGTACCTGGGACTACAGGCGCCCACCACAAAGCCCAGCTATTTTTGTTTGTTTAGCAAGCTTGGAGCAGGCTTCAAATCCACCAGCCCCGGTGCATGTAGCCAGCACCCTAACCGCTGAGCTATGGGCTCCAGGCCTAAAATTGTAATTTAAAAAGTAGACAATATTTGCCTGCCAGCATTGTAATTGTAGGACATTTTAAATGTTTGTTTAATTAACTGCTTTGTTGGTATCTGAAATGTTATGATAATTGGTATGCAGAATATACTGAAATGCATAACATTGTTGAAGTGTAGATTTTTTCTTCCAGAAGTAGGAAATGTTATTCCAAAATATATCTTAAATAATGTGCACATCTGTCATTCAGACAAATTGGACTCCATGATACATTATCACAGCTTACATGATACAGCCTGCCAAACTTATGAAACGTTTATTTTTGCCTTAACTATCCTTCAAGAATTGGTTCAAACGTTTCCTCTTCCACTAAATCTTCCTTGATCATTTCCAACCTGATAGGATCTCCCACACTTCTGAATTTCTTTATTTTTCATATGGCATTGATCAGACTTGCCTTGCTATAATAAATACAGATAAAAATAGAGACTTAGGTACACATCCTTTATCTCTACTGCTAGACTACAAGTTTCTTATGGGCAACAATTGTGTCTTATACAACTTTTTTAGCATCTATATCCCATAGTACATTGTTTATATTTAGTATTTCCTAAATATATATATATTTTTACTTGCAACAGAGTCTTACTATGTCACCCTCAGTAGAGTGCTATGGCATCACAGCTCACAGCAACCTCAAACTCTTGGGCTGAAGAGATGCTATTGCCTCAGCCTCCCAAGCAGCTGGGACTACAGGCACCCACCACAATGCCCCACTATTTATTGGTGTTGTTGTCATTGTTGTTTAGCAGGCCCAGGCCAGATCTGAACCCATTAGCCCTAGTGCATGTAACTGGCACCTTAACCGCTGATCTACAGGTGCTGAGCCTTAATTTTTTTTTTTTTTTTTTAGACAAGAGTCTCACTATGTTGCCCTGGGTAGAATGCCCTGGTGTCACCATAGTTCACAGCAACCTCAAACTCTTGGGCTTCAGCAATCCTGTTGTAGTCCCTGAGTAGCTGGGACTATAGTTGTCCACTGCTACAGCTGGCTAGTGTTTCTGTTTTGGTAGAAATGGGATCTCACTCTCGCTCAGGCTGGTCTGGAAATCTTGGGCTCAAGCAATCCACCAACAGCCTCCTAGAATGCTAGGACTTACAGCCACAAGTCACCGCACCAGGCCAGCTTAATATTTATTGAATGATAGGTGTTAAAAATTCAACAGAGTAGAACTGTTCTCTATTAAATACAAATGAATAGAGTCAGAAAAAAAGTTATTGACCTTGCTTGGTCTAAGTCTCACAGAGTCATCAAATTTCTTTGGTTCAGATGTTCCACTCCATTCCAGTGATGTACCAATTTTTACCTTCACAGTTGAGGAAAAGGATTTGGGAACAATTGATGAGAATTCTCCTGGAAGAAAGCAAATACAGTCTAATTCTTAGGAGTGGTATTCTTTTAGAAATCAAATGTTGCACAGCAAACAGCACATAAGATATCGAAAAGACCCAAGACACATTTTATTTTATACTTACTGAACTATACTCACCAGCTTCCTCTACCACAATAAATGATTCAGGAGTTCGTTCAGGAAGTGGAGGGGGAATTTCATCATCTATCCTTGCAGGAGTTGCTATCCAAAATGTCAGAAATATAATCACATTTGTTAATTAGAACAATCCAAAGGAAATTCTTCCATATATTCTAATCTCATATTAAATATAAATGTAACAATTTATATTTAAATTTCACTGAAGTACCATTAACAATAGTTAAGTTGACATTGTATTTGTTTACTCAAGGAAAAAGCAAAATAAATTATCTCATTTTAAGATGTAGACCCAGAAAGTTGTTGTTTATTCCCCAGTTTTTTTTGTTTGTTTGTTTTTTGAGACAGAGTCTAAAGCTGGGCCTGGGTAGAGTGCTGTGGCGTCACAGCTCACAGCAACTTCAGACTCTTGGGCTTAATCAATTCTCTTGCCTCAGCCTCCCAAGTAGTTGAGACTACAGGTGCCCACCATAAGGCCTAGCTATTTTTTTTTTTGCAGTTGTCATTGTTGTTTTAGCAGGCTCAGGTTGGGTTTGAACCCACCAGCCCCAGTATATGTGGCCAGTGCCCTTACCCACTGAACTACAGGCACCACCTATTCTCCAGTTTTTATTATGTGTTTTAAAAGCCCAGAAGTATTTTGATGAAGTCACTGAGTATTAGTCAACATAACCTAAAACAATATATTAATTTAAGAAGCTTGGGCTGTTTTCTACATAACTCTTTCCTTTTGTTTCACATAGAATATACAATAAAGCATCATAAGGAACTTTGATATGCCAAAGATTAAGTTATACAGTAGGCAGAATCATAAATATTTTAGTATCTCTTCTTCATTCCACACAGAGACCAAGCATATGGGTGTTTTTCCTTTTTAAAACACAATAGTAAAACACAGTTTTCTATATTTCTGTAGAAACATTGAGAATTTGTACAGAAAAATTTAAATGTTATTATAAGAAACTGCCACCAGAGGGCACACATGTCAATGTTGCTGCAATCTCTGAAAATAATGACTTAGTTTTTGATGATGTTCAGAGTAATCTAAGGTATTCTAGGTATCTAGAAAAAGAAAATACTTTTAAATTGTAAAACAAGATTAAAATGTATAAAATAATCTAATTGAGGAGGAATTCCCTAGGTCTCGATAAACTATTTTTCCAACAAAGTTACAAATGATCTATACATCTGTTAGAAAAGTCTATAAAATAAGTAATATTATAGAACAAACGTTTTCTCTACTTCCTATATAGGTAGAATATACTTTATAAATTATCTGATGAGGCCAGACACAGTGGCTCATGTCTTTAATCCTAGCACTCTGGAAAGATGAGGCAAGTGGATTGCTTGAGCTCAGGAGTTTGAGACCAGCCCCAGCAAGAGTGAGACCTGTTTCTACTACAAAAAAGAACTAGCCGGGTGTTGTGGTAGGCACCTGTAGTCCCAGCTACTTGGGAGGCTGAGGCAAGAAGATTGCTTCAGCTCAAGAGGTTTTTTTTGTTTTGTTTTGTTTTTGAGACAGAGCCTCAAGCTATCCCCCTGGGTAGAGTGCTGTGGCATCACAGCTCACAGCAACCTCCAACTCCTGGGCTCAAGCGATTCTCTTGCCTCAGCCTCCCAAGTAGCTGGGACCACAGGCGCCCACCACAATGCCCAGCTATTTTTTGGTTGCAGCCGTCATTGATGTTTGGCGGGCCTGGGCTGGATTCAAACCCGCCACCTTAGTGTGTCTGTATGTGGCTGGCGCCTTAGCCACTTGAGCCACAGGCGCTGAGCCTGCTCAAGAGTTTGAGGTTGCTGTGAGCTCTGATGACACCATGGCACTCTACCCAGGGTGACAAAGTAAGACTGTGTCTTAATAAATAAATAAATAAATAATTAAATAACAAATTTAAAATAAATAATTTGATGATATGCCTAAGGGAGCTAAACTCACTCATTTCTTTCTCTTATCTTCTCTCACATCAAATTATTATAATCATCTATAACAGGATATTTACTTCTGCTTGCAAGCTGCTCAATAAAACAAAACAATATGCATAATATAAAAAATAACGAATTATAAAAGAGGTAAAATTTGAAAGTAAAGCTGTAGATAAGATAAAAATTTTACATAAAATCCCAAACACATATTCTCATCTATGTTATTACGAAAGAGCAAGAAATCAAGTCTTCCCCTTCTAACTTCTGCAGGAAGAGAATTCGGTTTTTTAGCAATGTGTTCAATTCATTATAGCCATACAACTGAGCAACAAAAACTTGGGATGACCATGTGGTGCTGTTGATAACATTGTTTCTGCTGTTCTTTTGGAAGCTGTGTCTATATGTCAAGGGTAAATTGTGGGCCTTTGATTTAGGTACATTTCTAGAAATGAGAATTGCCTTCTGCAGAAGCATTCTTGCTAGCACAGATCCTGTACCAGATCTGACTGCCTCCACTGCTGTTTCATGAAATACTACATGTTTTTTTTTTATTTTTTATTTTTATGAGACAGAGTCTCACTATGTCCCCCTCAGTAGAGTGCCATGGTATCACGGCTCACAGCCACCTCAAGCTCTTGGGCTTAAGCAATTCTCTTGCCTCAGCCTCCCAAGTAGCTGGGACTACAGGTGCCCACCACAAGACCCAGAAATTTTTGGTTGGAATGGTCATTGTTGTTTGGCAGACCTGGGCTGGATTTGAAGCTGCCAGCTCTGGTATATGTGGCTGGCACCCTAGCCACTGAGCTACAAGCGCCAGCAGAAATGTTACATGTTTAATGTTGCTATTTTCAACTTACTACATTACTAAGACACTCCTGAGATTTACTTCTTTGAGGATGAGAAGGAAGTACAGGAGAAGGGAGAAGGTGGAACAAAGGGAAATCTAAAATCTTATACAAACTTTAAAAAAATAACTTACCCACCACTGCTGCCTCTTGGTTCATTGGGGAAGGAAAATTGGATGGAGGATTTAGTGCTAAAGAATCGTGTGAATTGTAATAAGAAAAGGCAGTTGTAGAGGATGTTGGCAACAAAGAACCAGGTAAAACAGTTCCATCTTCCTTCTCCGGTAAATCAAGAGACATCTTAGAACCAGTACTGCTTGGAGACAATGATGAAAAATGGGGATCTTCTACTAAAGACATATCAGAATCTTCACTATAACCGCTGGACTGCTTTACATTCGAGGCGTCACATATCTGGTGCTCAGAGTTACAGGGCAGTGAACAATTCAGTTCTGTTGAAGAAACGCACATCACTTTCTGAGCCTGCAACTCCACAAGACAAGAATCATGTCGTCGAGATTCCAAAGAAGAAAACTTTTCCTTCATGTCCAACTCCTCAGTTTCTCTCTGCCGTATCAATTCAAAGGGAGTTGATTTGGTCCGTATTATTGGCTCTTTTGAATTAAAGTATCTTCCTGCTGCATTTACAGGTTTAGAATTAGGACATGCCTGAGACAAAATAGAGCTCAAGTCCAAACTTTGATGCTTCTGAAGAGGTTCCCCAACGATTGGAAATGCCCTCGTCTGCCATTTCATGGTCCTGTCAGCATTTTTGTTACAATCATAATTTAGCTCCAAAAAGTCAAAAGAAGTGCTCAGTTTAGCACTTCCAGGGTGCAAAACCAACCCTTCCTTTGTGTTTATTTCGGAAGTCCTAAAGTCAAAGGAAGAAACTCCTGCATTTTCCAGCTCTGTCCTTTGCTGGCCCTGTTGGCTCATCACTTTTGCTTCTTTCATGATGCTGAAACAGACAAACAAAAGAGCAATGCTGATACCCTACCCCCAAAAGGCCTCTTCCCAGCACCATAACCGTGTAAAATGAGATTCCTCTCCCAGATGCGACATCCCTGTCCACCCCCTGCTAAGACAGGATTTTATTAGACAGAAAGGAATACAGAAGCAGTAAAGAGGCATCAGAGCTTCTGGCAAAGGGGAAGACCCAAGTCAGAAGTCTGTCTCTCGGGTCCTTTGTCTAGGGGAGATGCAACATTTCACGCACAAAATCATACTCACCTTTTTGGTGGATTCAGAGTATAAGAGTCTGCTGGTAGAGTGTGACTTGGCTCAGAAACTGAACACTTTCCTTGACTCTTCAAGAGAAATAAATTAAGAGATTGGTTTTTACTAAAGTAATCTCAATGAGATATTTTAATATTTAGAAGGCTGGGAAGTAATTTTTTGGAAAATATGAAAATTTTAAATAATTCCTGAAAATTCTGGCTCCTGCCTATAATCCCAGAACTCTGGGAGTCTGAGGCTGGTGGATCACTTGAGATCATGAGTTTGAGACTAGCCTAAGCAAGAGCGAGACCCCATCTCTAAGGGAAAAAAACTAGCTGGGCATTGTAGCCACTACCCATAGTCCCAGCTACTTGGGAGGCTGAGGCAAGAGGATTACTTGAGCCCAAGAGTTTGAGGTTGCTGTGAGCTATGACACCATAGCATTCTACCAGGGGCAATAAAGTGATACTCAGTCTCCAAAAAAAAATTCATGAAAAGGTTAGATGAGCTTCTAAAATATGGAAGCTAGCAAGAACTTGTTCATATACTGATATCAAAATGACAAGAATAAAAGATTAACAGTGTGTATATGTGGTGGCTGTGCCTGTAATCCTAGCACTCTAGGACGCTGAGGTAGGAGAATTGCTTGAGGCCAGGAGTTCAAGACCAGCCTGAGCAAGAGCAAGACCCAGTCTCCACAAAAAATAAAAAACTTATCCAGGTGTGACAGTATATGCCTGAAGTCCCAGCTATTTGGGAGGCTGAGGCAGAAGGATCAATTGAGCTCAGGAGTTTGAGTTTGCAGCAGACTGTGATGACACCACTGCACGTTAGCCCAGGCAACAAAGTGAGACTCTATCTCAAAAAATAATAATAATAGGCTCGGCGCCTGTGGCTCAAGAGGCTAAGGCGCCAGCCACATACACCTAAGGTGGTGGGTTCGAATCCAGCCCCGACCCGCCAAACAACAAGGACAGCTGCAACCAAAAAATAGCCGGGCGTTGTGGCAGGTGCCTGTGGTCCCAGCTACTTGGGAGGCTGAGACAGGAGACTCGCTTGAGCCCAGGAGTTGGAAGTTGCTGTGAGCTGTGAAGCCACGGCACTCTACCCAGGGGGATAGCTTGAGGCTCTGTCTCAAAAATAATAATAATAATAATAACTGTGTGATTAAAACTAAAAAGGATTTGCTTTTATCTTCAAATTTTCAAATGGGCGCTTTAAGATGCTCTTGGGGAGTAACTTCAATCTCAAGAACACTCCACCTTCAGAAATTTCAGCGTCTCACCCCTAAAGTTAATAGGAGTTTAGTAGGTCCCTGTACCTGCCTCATCTATCTTGTTCTACCTTTTTCTTCGCAGTCTAGGCAGATAGGTTTTTTGCCATTCTTTTAGCATGCCAAATTCCCTTCCAATTCAAGGCTTTACACTTCCTGTCCCCTCTGACTGATGTACTTCTGCTCCAGAGTTTGGGTGGCTCTTTCATAGTGATTCCTCTCTGGTTAACTGTCATCAGCAATAAAAAAACCTTCCCTGACCACCCAACCTACAATCACATTTCAGCCCCTATCCAACCACTCTCAATCTTTAATTCTTATTTCAATAGCAAATATCATGTTATGAAACTTGTTACTGTAATTCATGGAATTCTTTTTCTTTTGAGACAGGGTCTCACTCTGTCACCTTGGCTAGAGTGTAGTGGCACAATTCAGCTCACTATAGCCTTGAACTCCTGCGTTCCAACAATCCTTCTGTTTTAGTCTTCCAAGCATCTGGGATTACAGAAGCATACTGCCACCCTCAGATAATTTTTTTTTTTTTTTTGAGAAAGAGTCTCACTCCATTGCCCCAGTGCCATGGTGTCATCATAAATCCCATAGCAACCTCAAACTCTAGGGCTCAAGAGATTTCTCTTGCCTAAGTCTCTCGAATAACTGGGACTACAGGTACCCACCACAACACCCGGCTAGTTTTTCTATTTTTAGTAGAGAGGAAGTCTCACTCTTGCTTAGGCTGTTCTCAAACTCCTGAGCTCAAGCAGTCTACCTGCCTTGGACTCCCAGAGTGCTAGGATTACAGGCATGAGCCACCATGCTTAGCCTAGAACCTTCTTTTTGAGACAGAGTCTCACTATGTTACACTCAGTAGAGTGCCGTAGCGTCACAGTTCATAGCAACCACAAACTCCTGGGCTCAAGCGATTCTCCTGCCTCAGCCTCCTGAGTAGCTGGGACTGTAGGTGCCCACCACAACACCCAGCTATTTTTTGGTTGCAGTTGTCATTGTTAGCAGGCCTGGGTGGGCTTGAACTTGCCAGCCTCGGTGTATGTGGCTGGCGGCCTACTCGCTGAGTTATGGTACCACCATTTTTTATTTATTTATTTATTTTTGAGATAGGGTCTTGTTCTGTCACCCGTCAGAGTTCAGTAGCATGATCGTAGCTTACTGCCACCTCAAACTCCTATAATACAAAGCATATTCTATAAAACAAATCCCATTAAATGGCAATATGGAGAGTCCTGCATGTAATATCTAGAACATTTTGAATTACCTCTATTTATTCCTTGGCTTTATTTTTTTGCTTGGTTGGGGTTTTTTGATTGTTGTTGTTTGTTTGAGACAGAGTCGCACTCTGTCATCCCAGCTAGCATGCAGCACTGTGATCACCACTTACCATAATTCCGACTCCTGGGCTCTGCCCCCATGTGACTGGGACTACAGGTGCACCCCACCACACCCAGCTAATTTTTCTATTTTTACTAGAGACAGAGGTCTCACCCTTGCTCAAGCTGGTCTTGAACATCTGACCTGAAGCGACCCTCCTGCCTCGTCCTCCCAGAGGGCTAGGATTACGGACATGACCCGCTGCACCCAGCCTACATAAGCCTGTTTAAAAACTCACAAAAGTCCCGAAAAGATTTCTCAAAAGAAGATATACAAATGGTCCACACGGGTACATGAAAAAATGTTCAGCATCACTAATCATGAGGGTAATGCAAATTAAAACCACAAAATAATATTTCACACTTGTTAGGATGGCTATGATCAAAAGGCCAAGATACAAACAAATGTTAGCAAAAAGGGCACACCAGCACACTGTTGGGGGTGTGTGTAAATTAATACAGCCATTATGGAAAACAATATGAAGATTCCTCAAAAAATTAAACTACAGCTACCATACGGTCCAGTAATTCAACTCACTACATCAAAAAGCTATCCACGCTCTCACGTTCATTGCAGTGTTACAACAGCCAAGACACAGAATCAATCTTAGTGTTCATCAGCGGATGAATGAGTACGGAAATGTAATATGTCATACACAGTGGAATATCAGACAGTCTTAACATTAAAAAAAGGAAATCCTGTCATTGGTGACAATATGAACGAGCCTAGAAGACATTATGCTAAATGAAATAATCCAGACAGGCAGAACAAATATTGCATGATCTCACGTATATGTGGAGTCTGAGAAAGTCAAATTCATGGAAGCAGAAAGTAGAATAGTCATCAGGGGCTGGGAGAGATGTAGGGGGAGGTACCGCTGAGGGGGGTTGGTTAAAGGATACAAAATTTCAGCTAGAGATCTATTGTAACAACACAGTGACTATAGTTATAAACAATGTATTGTAGACTTGAAGATTATTCTAGCATTCTGGGAGGCAGAGCTAGGTAGATTGCTTGAGCTCAGGAGTTGGGAAACAGGCCTGAGCAAGAGCAAGACCCTGTCTCTACTAAAAATAAAAAAATAGCTAAAAATTAAAAATACCCTCTAAAATAGTCCCCGCTACTCTAGAGGCTGAGGTAGGAGGATTACTCAAGCCCAAGAATTTGAGGTTGCTGTGAGCCATGATGATGCAACAGCACTCTACCCAGGGGGACGCAGTAAGACTCTGTGTCCAAAAAAAAAGGAAGAAGAAGGAGGAGGAAGAGGAGGAGAAGAAGGGGAAGAAGAAGGAGAAGAAGAAGAGGAAGAGGAAGAAGAAGGAAGAAGAAGGAAGAAAAGAAAACTGCTGAGAGAATAGATTAAAAATGTTAACACATTTTTAAACACAAAAAAAAAGTGCATGAGATAATGGATATGTTAATTAGTTTAATTTAGCCGTTCTTACAGTGTATCCATATATGAAAACTTGGTGAACACCATAAAGAATGGCGTAGACTTTTTTTTTTTTGAGACAGAGCCTCAGTTGTTTCCCTGGGTAGAGTGCTGTGGCATCACAGCTCACAGCAACCTCCGACTCCTGGGCTCGAGACATTCTCCTGCCTCTGCCTCTCAAGTAGCTGGGACTACAGGCGCCCGCCACAACACCTAACTATTTTTTGGTTGCAGCAGTCGTTGTTTGGTGGGCCCAGGCTGGATTTAAACCCACCAGCTCAGATTTATGGAGCTGGCACCTTAGCTGCTTGAGCCACAGGGGCCGAGCCAATGTGTAGAATTTTTATTTATCTATTTTTTTTTTTTTTAGAGACAGTCTCACTCTGTCGCCCTCAGTAGAGTGCTGTGGCATCGCAGCTCACAGGAACCTCTAGCTCTTGGGCTTAAGTGATTCTCTTGCCTTGTTTATTTTAAACTTTACCTCTGTTCCAGAGTATTCATCTCTGACGACATCCATCTGTCTCTTAAATAGTTCCAGTACAGCACTGTAGACCAGTTCATACTGTTCCTGATGAGTGTCACAAATAGGAACAAATGAAAAAAAACAACAACAACAAAACAGCATGGTGAACTACCGAGCCAGATTTTAGCGCTACGCCCACCACTCAAATCCTAATATAGCAGATCTGAAAGGACCATCAACGTAAACTTAATAATAATACCTTACATTTGTGTAGCCCGCTTCAGATCTCAAAGCACTTTTATGCTACTAGAAATAAATGGTTAAATATTTGATCTACGTCTGGCTAATGTACAAGGATCTTGTGACGTGTTTCTTTTATATTCTAATCCCACTTTGTTACTTATCTTTCCCTTGACCATAATCCCTCTAATTCTGTTTTCCATGTTACATTTTAAAAACTGTATTTCACCCTGAGTGCACTTTTTGTAAGCCATCTTTTCTGGATAAAGGTACACCGTAGTTGGTGTATACATAGATAGCTTCAATAGACATTCTTTAACTTGACCTTCACAATTGCTTTACAAATTACATAGACAATATTAGACCTATTTACAGATGATTTGTCCGAAGCCATTCAGAAGTGATTTACAGCACTTGGCTTAGAAAGTGAATCTTCCAACCCTTAGTTTAATAGTCTTAGATGTAATTGCCGAAAAGTCATCCTATTAAAGATACCAAAGAGAAGCTAACCACTGAATAAAGTTTGGAAATGTGTGGTTATGAAAGGATTTCATGACAGAAATGAGACCTTTACCACCACAAGACTTATGGGTTATTAGCACTCCATTTTCTCTGCACCTGCTCAAACATTTGATGTTGGATTCACTTTTTATCGGAATGGGTCTACACGGGGTTTTCCTGGATACTTTTTTATAATCCTATGCAAATAAAGAATAACTTTTTTCAAAGATAATGTAGCAAGAAACGATGCAGACTCTGTGTCGCCCCACACAGCTGTTGCTGTACTCTGTCATTGTTTTTTTAAGAGAGAAAGTCAGACAGGAAGCAATCGCCCCATTGCAGGGCCATTTCCTGGTTAGAGCAGTGTCAGAAAAAGCAGCTATGACTGCTAAGATATTTGTTGGCGATAATGCCAAAATAAGAAGGCTATTTCAGCGGTCTTCCAACTCTTAACAATAGACCTTACATTCAAGTTTTTTTTTTTTGAAATAGGGTATGGTTTTATTAATTGAATATTACAATTTCCATAACTCGGTTGCATGCTTCCTGGAGTCCTTAATACGTGTACACGAAATAGCCTTCTTTCAAGCCTGAGCCCTAAACTAGCTAAGACTTTCATTTCATAGGAACTTTCCTCCTCACAGGTTGAATATAGAAAACACCTACAGTTACACATGAAAAAAAATTAGTTTTTTTCCACCAGCTATTAAGTGGAAAACCTGTGTAGGCTAAACGGATGGGTTCAGAATAGCTCTTAATTTTTTCCCTTCGATCCACAACTTCTGCATTAAAATACCTGAACTGCCATTGTCACTTGCTCTGTCTCTAAACGTCTGTGCAAGTTCATTTATAAGTGTTTTAAACACTTCAAGGTCTTGCTATTTAAGTAGTAAAATGCAGTGCTTACAAATTATGTAAAAATGCCTGTTACGTGTAAACATCAATAAACATTTGACGAATGAATGAATGGGTACATGCCAAATGCTATATTAAAGACAGCATTAGAAATGTGGGTAAAATTATTGCTATAGAAAGATGGATGAATGAATATTGTAGACGGAGAGGTTTGAGCTAAGAAGGGAAGTGCATTCCCTAACAGAGTGAATAGGATAGACTAAAAGACTTTGGTATATAAATATAGTATGACTGTAATTTTTCTTAAAGAATGCATGTAATAAGGACCACAAGAAACTATGGACAGGCCAGGTGAAGTGGCTCACGCCTGTAATCCTAGCACCCTGGGAGGCCGAGGTGGGTGGATTGCCTGATCTCACAGGTTTGAGCCACAGCGAGACCACATCTCTAAAAATAGCCAGGTGTTGTGGCGGGCGTGTGCAGTCCCAGCTACTTGCGAGGCTGAGCCAAGAGAATCACTTAAACCCAAGAGTTTGAGCTTGCTGTGAGTTATGACACTATGGCACTCTACCAAGGGTGACAAAGTAAGACTCTTGTCTCAAAAAAGAAACTATGGAAAACTAGTAACAATAGCTCTCTGCGGGTAATAGGTATATGGTTGATTTTATTTTTATTTTTCAATGTTTCCTAAAATGATCACATGGACTGCATTCTACAAATTCTATTGCCACTCCCTGAAGTAGAAATTACAAATTCCTGATTTTCTGTGGCTTCAGAGATTATTTTCATTACTACAAAATTTCAAGTTACATATCAGCTATTTCTTTCGAATAAGTCAAGTAGCTTGTTAAATTTTTCTCAGCATCTTTTGTAGGAAATATTATATTGGTTTCTTAATATTTTATGAATAAACAATAAAATATAAGGAATGAAAGGAATTTGATACAGAATTGATCCTATATCCCTATACAGAGGTATAGAAAAAGATACTGGAATATTCAGAGTTAGAGAAGATGGCAATGGACTTGGAAGCCCTTCATAGTAGTGTTATATCTGAGCAGTCAGCTATTTTGTTTTTGTTTTTCTGAGACAGAGCCTCACTTTGTCACCCTTGGTAGAGTGTCATGGCATCATAGCTCACAGCAACCTCAAACTTTTGGGCTCAAGCGATCCCCTTACCTTAAGCCTCCCAAGTAGCTGGGACTACAGGCACCAGCCACAATGCCTGGCTATTTTTTTTTTTTTTTAGAGACAGGGTCTCGCTCTTGCTCAGGCTGGTTTCAAACACGTGAGCTCAGGCAATCCACCCGCCTCAGCCTCCCTGAGTGCTAGGATCACAGGCGTGAGCCACCACACCCAGCCTCAGTCAGCTGTTTTTAATGCCTTTCTATTAAACATAGAGAAAACCCAAACGCGTTCGGATTCCTTCCCCACAGTCCATACCTGAGTTTGAACTAATGAAGGCCTCTGTGTTCGCATTTCCTGGATCAAACTAAAAACACTGAAGTTCTCAGGAATTATCTATCAAATGAAAGGGGAAAATATCTTATTCCTTTTGATCCCCTGTTAATAAATGATTGCCCCTCTCTCACAGTCTTGTACTTCCGTGACAAGTGCTCTCCTAACATGAGATAGTATCAGAAGGAGAATGCATCTTTAAAACAAATGAGGTTTTTTATCCCTTGCAACATGATTCTTAGAGCCTGGTCCCTGGAAAAGATTGAAAAAATCTTTTCAGAATGATTTCACATGGTGTAATCAAATTTCTACTAAAGATCTAACGAGGGACAAGGGCTCTGTAGATGAGCAAGGATGAGAGTTTTACAAAACGAAAGAAGGCAGCAGATACATTTTAAAGTCAGCAGCCCATCTTTGAAACTTCCCATTTCCTGTGAGACATGAAAAATGATTTATAGATTAGAATGCAAAGTTTGATTACAGTCCGTTGGTCCATCTACTGAAGCAGTTTAGATAAAGGAAGGGTAACTGGAATTTAGAACAGTGGCCCTCAGACCTTAGCATGCCTCAGATGCACCTGCAGAGCCTGCTGGGCTCTGCCTCTGGACGTTCTGATTCAATCCACTGGGGTGGGGCCAAACACTTGGCATCTTTAACAAGGTCTCTGGTGATTCTGAGACTTCTTGTCTGGGTAAGAACCACCTACTCTAGGAACAAATTTAATCAACTGACAGGGTGAGTCTATAGGTAAATATTTTAGAAAAGATGAATCACGAAGATAAATATTTTGAAAAACCAAACAATTACTAAGTCTGAAAGGAGTAATCAAATAGGAAGAACTTGTGGGGAGAAACTCACCCCATCTTTCAGCAACATCCATGTGTAATCGATGGCACAGATAACGCCAGTCCTTCCACAGCCGGCGCTGAAATGAAAGGTCACAGTAGCTTGTACACTGGGGGAGACTAGATCATTGACCTTAGCTGGGAAATTGTGCCTCCAGATTTGAGGAAGAAGAAGAAGCCTAGAGGCCTTGAAACTTTTCAAACCCCGCCATTTCCAAAAGCACATCTGTGAACCCCGGGACAAGTACCGTTCACAAGTAATAACAGAAAAATATGAATTTAATGCTCAGATTGGATTTAGTAGTGTTTGTTTCTGCTGTTGACCTTTCCCTTTCAATCACAGAGTCCCCGCCAGACTCTGACATCGGTTTGTCAGAAGGCTCATGAGTCAGAAGGCTCATGCCCAGCGTCATACCTGCAGTGAATGCATAGGGGCACACTGTCATCCTCTTGGTAAGAACGCACATCCCAGATGAGCTCAAGAATAGGATCTATAGACGAAGGCACATCATGGTCTGGCCAATTCTTGTAATGAAACTGATAGATAGTTCGAGTTTCCTATTCAAAATAAAAGTTTCAAGGTTAGGCCTCCACCTAACCTCAGTCTGACTTACTCAGTTGTATCTATATTGTTTTTTCAATTTATTCTCCTTTCTTCTCTATAGCTCTTGGGTGAGCAGGTGTTTTCTGAGAACAATTAACAGTGATTTCAGGCCACTTACTATTAGCCCCATTCACAAGAGGAGGTAAATCTGAAAATAGTTCAAGCTACGGCTTCCCAACGTGTGTGCTTCACATGGGTCAGAGGCAGCTAATGTGTTAGGCCCCTTTGCCTTAGAAAGGCTGAGCAGGGCCCAGGGCAGCCTGATCTCTCACGTTGGTCCCTGGTCTCTATTCGCGGTTTAGCCTCTGTTCCCCCTGCAAACAGTATCATTTTAGACATGTGCTGTGGTGTGGAATTGATTGGGGAAACATCACACCAAAGATTTCTAGACTATGAAGACTTGTTCAGGGCATCGTTTCTTATGATGAGAAGAATGAGAAAACTACCCATTTTCTTCTGCCCAGGCTGAGTCACACACATATTTACTTACCTGCCTGATCTCTGAAGGCTTTTATCACTCCATTTTATACTTACACTATTGAACTCAGCTTTTAGAGTCCTGATGATATAATCAGATTTCCTTTTTTCATCTTCCTATGAAGAAGCAGATTAAACATTAGTAATTTCAAAGGCGAGCAAGCTCTATGTAAACTAAACCCTGGAGCCTTTGCTCAAGCATAATGGGAACAGACTTTATACTCACACAGGATATAGAGAAAGGGCCAAATTGCAGCTGCTTCTCTCCTGGCTCAGCCCAGTACCGCTCACACTTTTTCTGTTGCACAAAGCACAATGCAGTGATTTCCCTCCATCTATTCTAGTCTCCCCTGGGAAATACAACCCACTCCCTCACCCAGAAGCAAACTCAGCTCTGTGTCCTTCATCCTACGTCGGGTTCTTCTAACCCCCTATCACTGTAATCTGCATCTTGGAATCTCCAAGGGTGGGGAAACAAATATTAAAGGATATAAACTACAGACTTCTTGGAAGCCTAGAAAAGTGGAAATAGGAATTTTGGACCTTTTTTCAGTATATCAAAAGGACCAATGAAAATTACACGTCTACTAAAACAAGTGTACAAGCTAAGTGAGATCCCAGGTTCCCCTGGCTTTGATTAGAAGTATCAGCCCAGAATGACAACAGTAGATTAGAACAGTGGTGGCCGGTAAAAATAAAACAGGAGCCACCCATGTAACTCAAAGTGTTCTGAAAGTCACATTAAAAACTGAAAACAGATGAAATTAATTTTAATAATACATCTTAGTCCAATATACCAAGGTTTTCAATGTATAATCAATATAAAATAGATTATAGTTAATAGATATTTGACTTTTTTTTTAAACTTAGCCTTCAAACTCCATACTTTGCTGTGGATCCGTGTATGATGTGCACCTATGTTTTTTACCCCAAACTTTGAGGAAAAAAATCTCCTGTTTTAATTTTTTAAAGAGGGACAGAAGTGGCTATATAGGGGTCCCTTCTCTTGCCAGAGGCCAGAGACATGAGGTGCAGAGCTGGGCACTGCCAAGAAGCTGGAGTACCCCAATTCACCCACTGTCCCCTCCCGGCCCACTCTTGTGCCCACACCCTCTCATTTCCTATCCCCATCCATGTCTGTGGGTCGGAACATGCAAGGGCTGCTCCACTGAGAACCCCAGTGGGCTTATTTCCTAGGAAGCTGGGAAAATGGAACAAAAAGAAAAGAAAAAAAAAAAAAAACTCCCCAAATCCCCAGAGTCCTGTAGCACTTCCCAACTGAAAACTAGGAAGATAACATAATTTTTACCTAGGCACAATTAAGGTCAGTTCTGCTGCCAGTTTTTCCCCCTTTTTTCTTCTGTCCTTTACCTTTAGGCACCAGGTACTAGAAAGTAACTCACCTTTCCCATTTCAAACTCCATGCATGCCATAACAATGATCTGGGGGGATGAAATAGGTAGAAACGTAAACATTTATATAGTTAGAGCTGTTAATCCATGAGCCCCCGAGTCAGAAATTGTTACTCATTCTTTCTTTGTTTGTTTGAGACAGAGTGTTGCCCTGTCGCCTGGGCTGGAGTGGAGTGGCATCCTCATAGCTCACTGCAACCTCAAACTTCTGGGTGCAAGTGATTCACCTACCTCAGCCTCTCAAGTATCTAGGACTATAGGAGTATACCAATATGCCTGGCTTATGTTTTCTACTTTTTGTAGAGATAGGGTCTTGCTCTTGTTCAGGCTGGTCTCAAACACCTAGCCTCAAGCTATCCTCCCACCCTGGCCTCCCAAAGTGCTAGGACTATAGGAGTGAGCCACCCCCCAAACCCATTAAGTTTCTTTTGTAACCAAAAAAGAAATTCTGTAATTTATAAGATATTGCTTGTACTCTTCCTTCTTTCTGTCCCCACTTCCCCTTTTTCTACTCAAATCAATAAGTTCTTTTTTTTTTTTGCAGTTTTTGGCTGGGGCTGGGTTTGAACCTGCCACCTCTAGCATTTGGGGCCAGCGCCCTACTCCTTTGAGCCACAGGCGCCACCCAAATCAGTAAGTTCTTGTTACCAAATGAGGCTGTCAAGATCAGAACATCTATTTTCTTTTTTTTTTTTTTTTTTGAGACAGAGCCTCAAGCTGTCCCCCTGGGTAGAG
>NW_003852468.1:7583180-7605279 GCF_000181295.1 Otolemur garnettii | reverse complement strand
GGATTCGAACCCGCCACCTTAGGTGTACGTGGCTGGCGCCTTAGCCGGTTGAGCTATAGGCGCCGAGTCAGAACATCTATTTTCTTGACGAAGAATAACATTGTGATTTTGATGACTGAACCCTGAAATTTCATCAACCAATTTTTAAAAAGCATTTTAATAGATAGGAAACCTCAGTCACACATTCTGACATCCTACCCCCTCTATGCCTAAGAACTAGAGAATAAAGTAACAAAAGCAACTCTCACCAGGACACTGTATTCCCAGATCATCCTCCAGAAGTCCAGGAGAGTTGAAGACAAAGGGCCCTGGGTGGCAATATAAGCCTTGGGTGCATAAACTCCCTAAAACAGAATAGAAATTGCATGGGGTAATTATCATTACCCTACAGATAATGCCCTCTTCTCACCTAGTTTCCCTCCAACCCCAGCCTTTTTTTTTGACTGGGGCTGGGTTTGAACCTGCCACCTCCAGCATATGGGGCTAGCGCCCTACCCTTTTGAGCCACAGGTGCCACCCCCCCCGGCCTTTTTTTTTAGGTTCCTAGAGAAATATGGAGTGTTTTTATTTCCTTTCAGTGTACCTTAATGAAGTTGGCATTGATGTAGTTGGAATCCTCATCAGAGGTTATCAGGGACAGCTCTACCCGGCTATAATCATCTACAATACAAAATAAAAGCATAGTGAAATTGAGAGGGGTTGGTCAGAGGGTTTACTGCTCAGTGAGGGTCTAACCCTGTGAACAATGGATGCTTAGACGTCAGCAGCTGAGTGAATGAATGCTCTGCTCTTTTGCAGTCATAAATAATGCAAACTAATTTTCCAATCCCCTGTTCTACAATTAAGAACAGTAAGCAATGGATTAAAAAGAGATAGTGGCGATTGAATTCGAGAGCAAGTATGAGTTTAGAGGGGAGAAATGGAACTTACAGGGCAAAATATCCTTATATCTGTTTTTCTTGATATTCTTGGGCCTCTCCGCCTCAGTGGTAGGATAGGTTTTGTCTGCCTTGTACTTGGTAGATTGCCTTTTCAGCTTCTGTAACAAAATTCCAAGAATAATTACTCCTCCTAGAGAAGGGAGGTAAGAATCTATTTCTACAGCACTTGGCTTTGTCACTGCCCAGTCTACAAGCCTTTTAGCATCCTCTGGGTCTGACTGAATTCAAGATGGAGCTCCAGCACATAAGGACAGCAGAGTTCAGTGACTTTTGGAGAAGTGAGAAGATCACACACACTGCAGCTGAACCACAAACAGCTAAAACTCAGAGGTGAAACTAGTGAATATTTTAAAAACCAAATATCTTCGGAAGGGAAGCTCTGTGCTCCACCCAGTAGGCAGGCATTAGAGGTTTGATTTACTTTCTTTATAGTTGCTATTTATATTTAGTTCAGTGATTAACAGGAAAGGTAAATGAATCTCTTCACTTCAGATGATTTTTTTTTCCCTAAGTGGAAATAAAACTTAAGTTGCATAAAATCTGTATCCAGCAAAATTTCAAAGATTTCAGTCCCAAACTTTAAACCCACCCCTCAACCAAACAATAATCTTTTTTCTTTTTCTTTTTCCTTTCTTTTTTTTTTTTTTTTTTTTTGAGACAGTCTTATTCTTTCACTCCAGGCTGGAGTGCTATGGTGTCATAGCTCACATCAGCCTCAAACTCTTGGGTTCTGGTGATCCTCTTGCCTTAGCCTCCCAAGTAGCTGAGACTACAGGTGTCCACGACAACACCTGGCTAATTTTTCTATTTTTTCAGTAGAGACGCTCTTGCTCATGCTGGTCTCCAACTCTTGAGCTCAAGTGATCCACCCACCTTGGCCTCCCAGAGTAGGATTATAGGTGTGCGCCACCAGGCCTGGCCCAAACAATAATCATTAAAGAGCATCATATTCTCTTTGTAGAATATGATCCTGGGCCAGGCAGGGGCTTACCACAGTAAGCTTTACTGTGGTTGAGCAAGATTCCTCACGATAGTGAAGTAACTCCTTAAAACTGTTTCCCTTTTCCAATACTATGCTGAGGACCAAAACTGAAGGTCGGAGGCAATGATAGTTCCTCTTAGGCTCTTTTTTAGGAACCAATCCTGTTCTAAACTTTTTTGACTAGATCTGACTTTTGTGAACCCTTACGCAGTTTGCAGAAGATGGAGGGAGGTGACAGCCATGATAATAAAAATATTGTTGCATTAAACTGAAGAAAATAATTTTCATCATCCCCCCCCCCCATTTAATGGTGTATGGTCACATGAGGAACCTTATTTGCCTCCAGGAGGGTAGATCCCTCGGTGTCGATTCGGTCTTCCTCTCTTTAACTTCCTCTTGAAATTTCCTCCTACCTTGGCCCTGACTAGTTGATGTTATCTCGGTTCTCCTCTTTCTTCCCTAACTTCTCCTTCTCACTTCCCACTCTCCCTGACCGGCTCCCTCCTCCTTTCTATCTTCTAATTGAGAAGCACCCAAAGTTCCAATGTTAATTCCTCAACTCTCTGCTTTTCTGTCAGTATATACAGAGATATCACATGCTACAGAAAGCATATAGAAAGCATACTATAGAAAGTGTTTGCCGACCTTTTTAACTCATCGAATTCAATTATATTTCCAGCCCCTATTGGATCAGTTTCAAATGTTTCTGTTGAGATTTGATTACTAAATTCTGGTCCTGAACTCCCAACCATGTCCTGAACATTTCCACTTGATTACGCCTTCAAACTCAGAACGTTTAAAACTAACATCAACCGTGTCTCCCCTGTAAACACCAGTGGAGAGAGTCACTTTGGGGTCCCCCTTCCCACAATTCCCACCACTGATTGAGTGAGCCAGTTCCTTTGATTCTTCCCATGCACTATCTTGCATTTGCCTTCCTTCCTTTGAAGGATATCCACAAACCAATATCTTAGTTCCGGGGGTGTCCAATCTGTGGCCCACGGGCCGCATGCAGAGTGTGTGAGGACCGTTCTGCTTATCTTTTGTGTCCAGTATCACAAGGGGTGTCCAATCTGTGGCCCACGGGCCGCATGCAGAGTGTGTGAGGACAGTTCTGCTTATCTTCGGTGTTCAATATCCCGAGAGGTATGCATGGACACTTTTTGCTGGTGTTCCTCGGCTCTTGTTAGTGTGTCTATGTTTAATGTGTGGTCCAAGACAACTCTTCCTCTTCCAATGGGCAGCAGAAAAGAGGAAAGATTGGCCACCCCGAGAAGCCTTTTCCCTTAAAGTTTGAACTACCACAGTTGCTTTTCTTTTTCCTTTGAGACAAAGTTTAGGGTTGAGTGCCATGACATCATCATAGCTCACAGCAACCTCAAACTCTTAGGCTCAAGGGATCCTCTGGCCCCAGCTTTCCAAGTATCTGGGACTACAGATGCCCACCACAACACCCACCTAGTTTTTCTATTTTTAGCAGAGACAGGGTCTCACTCTTGCACAGGCTGGTCTTGAACTCCTGAGCTTGAGCAACCCACCTGCCTCAGCCTCCCAGAGTGCAAGGATCACAGACATGAGCCCCTGCACCCGGCTTCTTAACTCATCTTCACACACTTCTTTTCTCCGTTCAGATCCATTGATCACTATCATGCCAGGTTAATTTTATTAAAGTACCACTTTCCTTATTTTTCCTGTACTCAGAACAACTTCAGTGAATCCCTTTTGCCTCTAGGGGAAAAAAATCCAAGCTCCTTAGCCAGGTACTGAAGGCTCTCCCGGGGTAGATTCCAAGCTCACTTTCATAAACTTCAGATGGCTCTCTAAGTGAGAGATCTCTAAAGATGACTTCTAGGTTCTTTCAAGACTATACAAATCGATATCACTGACAGCTCTGTAAATATGACTTCTTTAGAATTAGCATTTTCCTTTTCTTTCTCAGAAATGTACCATGATTTGAATGTACCAAGGCTTGAATTTTTAAGCCTTACTGATGGTCTATTTTGTTCCACAGGGTGAACTAATAAAGAGAGATAGGGAAATAGACGAAGATATTTTCTCAAGAGACCAGCAACAAGAAAACATTTTTTAAAAAGGGGATTACTAGTTATTATAACTTAGTTGCTGAAATGAAATTAGGATATGCAACTACCCATAGGAGTTTACTTAAGGAGACTTAAATAAACTCTCCCTTAAAAAGGGGTGAGGAGGCGGCTCGGCGCCTGTGGCTCAAGCGGCTAAGGCGCCAGCCACATACACCTAAGGTGGCGGGTTCGAATCCCTAGCCCAGGCCCGCCAAACAACAATGATGGCTGCAACCAAAAAATGGCCAGGCGCTGTGGTGGGCGCCTGTGGTCCCAGCTACTTGGGAGGCTGAGGCAGGAGACTCGCTTGAGCCCAGGAGTTGGAGGTTGCTATGAGCTGTGATGCCATGGCACTCTACCCAGGGGGATAGCTTGAGGCTCCATCTCAAAAAAAAAAAAAAAGTGGGGGGTGGGGAGCTGGGCAAGGTGGATTGCTTGAGCTCGGGAGTTCCAGACCAGTGTGAGCAAGAGAACCCATCTCCACTAAAAATAGAAAAACTAGTCAGGCATTGTGGCAGGTGTCTATAGTCTCAGCTCTTTGGGAGGCTGAGGCAAGAGGATCACTTGAGCCAGGGTTTGAGATTGCTGTGAGGTGTGACACCATGACACTCTACTCAGAGCTACAGAGTGAGACTCTGTCTCCAAAAAAGGGGCTGGGGATGAGGAAAAGGAAGCCTAAAATAAAGATGTGATAACATCAAGGGGAGAGAGAGAGAGAGACAGGGACAGAGAAAGAAGTAGTAGAGAAAAAAAATTGATTCAACAACTCATCCAGAAAACTGCAGCTGTAAGTGAAATAATGGGTAACAAGACCAATTTTTATTGATATAAACTACATTTTACTTCCCGCATCATATTTCTGGTCACAAAAACATTGCCAAACTTCTTAAATAAGGACCAAAGCACTTCTAATATTAAGTATTGAAATAAACGTGAGCTATACAAAACAAAAACACAAGGTTTCAAAATTGGCTCAGAATACATTGTTGAATGTGTGAGTCTGCAGAAAGAGGGAAAATGTTGAGATCATAAGATGTTTGTTAGCTGGAAGTTCATAATATAAACATTATGGCCCAGCACAGTGGCTCCAGCCTGTAATCCTAGCACTTTGGGAGGCTGAGGCCAGTGGATCACTTGAGCTCAAGAGTTCAAGACCAGGCAGAGCAAGAGCCAGACCCTGTCTCTACTAAAAATAGAAAAACTAGCAGGGTGCTATAGTAGATGCCTATAGTCCCAGCTACTTGGGAGGCTGAGGCAAGAGGATCGCTGGAGCCCAAGAGTTTGCTGTGAGCTATGATGCACAGCACTCTACCAGGGGCAAGAAAGTGAGACTCTGACTCAAAAAAAAAAAAAAAAAGAAGTATGTAAACTTTTTCCAACTAAGGATACCAAATAGAACAGACAGCCAATGCTTGCTTATTTGCCGGACCACAAATGCCAACATGTATTGTTACAATGACCATTTTTTTCTGTTTATCTAGAGTTCAATCAGACACAGGCAACCTTGAAGCAGGTACACAATCAGTTCTTCAATCTTCTTTTTAACCACACAGTACTCCCCTCTTATCTGCGGCTTTTCTTTCCATGGTTTCATTTACCCGTGGTCAACTGCAGTCCAAAAATATTACAGTATTTTGAGAGAAACCACATTCACATAACTTTTGTAACAATGTATTATTCTAATTGTTCTATTTTATTGTTACCTATTGTTGCTAAACTCTTCCTGTGGCTAATTTATAAATCAAACTTTACCATAGATATGTACATGTAGGGAAAAGCAACATAGTATCCGTGGGGTTTGGTACTATCCGCAGCTTCAGGGATCCACAGAGGTGTTGGAAATTATCCCCCACGAATAAAGGGGGACTCCTGTAGTTTGAATTCTTGTGGATTTTCAGAATTGGATAGGGAGAAGAGATGCTGACTGTCTGTCTGTACAGTGTGTTTTTACACCAAGATTTATACAAGGGGACTGGTTTGGGAATTACACCAAGGACATGACACAGGCACATGAGAGCCTATAAAGGGTTTCTACTGAAGTTAGACCAAGTTTCCAGCCCTCTCTGCTCTTAGGCAACTTCAGAATCATTATTTTCAGGTTGTTATGGATCTTGGGCTGCTGAAAAGTTCTTGAGTCCCTGCACAGTTATTTCTAGAAATCTCCAGAACTTGTTCAGTGCGTGCTCTTTGTTATACTGGTTCTTATTTATTTTGTTTTCCTTGTAGAATGCTTTCGAGGGAGAATGACATACACAAAAACCTTTTAATAAAATATGCTTTGATTAATTCCACAAAGTATCACAGATAAAGCTCCTGTGTGTGTGTGTGTGTGTCTGTAACTTAGCTGCCTTCACTGCCACCTTCAACAATAGAGCAGAATGGCTTTTTCCCCCTACTCTTCCTCTTCCTGGAGTCATTTGTTGGAATAACAAAGGGAGACATTCTTTTAGAAAAACATCACACAGGAAATACCTACAGAATTTCTCAACCTGTGGGTTGTGACCCACAGGAACTGTATTAAAGGGTCGCGGCATTAGGAAGGTTGAGAACCACCATTGTAGAGTGTGAAAGATTTTATTTCCCTGCCCAGACACCTTGATGTTAGACCACTGTGAAGGCCTCCCCTTCTCTTTATGCCAGATATCCAGGCTGTAACACCCAACAGAGAACCAAACAGGGCTGAATTAGGGCAGAGGAACAGATAAACCATGCCAAGAAAAGGAACTCTCGGAGTAGGAAGCAAGTAGGGTATAAAAGGGAAAGGGACCCTGGCGGGGTGTTGAGTTTGGAAAGAGGAGATGGGAGATCATAGGGGTTATAGGCATTTCTCTGCCAACCATAGGACAGGAGCTGTGAGTTCTCTAGCGGAGGCACCATCAAGAAAAATCAAGAGAACTGCAAAGGGTGAAGTGAAGTGAGAGTCCAGCACCCTCTGTGGGCTGGGAAGTAGGATGGAGGGAGTGTACAAGGGACCAGAGTCCGTGAGTGCGTATTAAGCTAATAGTAAGTTCATTTGGTTTGTAGACTGAACTACTACTTTCCTTTCAAGAAAGGAAAGAACTGGGGCTGTGGCCATGAGACTCTAGAAATCGGGCCTGAGCCTTTTGCACACTTTTCTTATACACTAGTTAAAGTCACTCCCGGAAGAGAACAGAAAGAGGAAAGCACAATAACCGTGATACCTTTGCCTTGAGGGACTGCGTTATTACACAGAAGACATATCATCAATTACATTTTAGAGAGAGGAAAGTGCTAGGCAGGAAAGGAGAATCCAAGCCTGGTGTCTCCAAACTCCTCCCTGTGGTCTCTTCGTGCCTGACTGCCTGCTGCTCAGTATTTTATTCCAAGCCTCCCTCAAGAAAAACAAACCTGAGTGTCAAAGAATGGAATTAGGATCTCAGGCCTCTAACCCCAGTGAACAGGAGTGAAGGGTGAGACTGAGCTTCCCCCGTGTGCACAGTCATTTCCAACAAGACCAGTAAACTTAGGGAGCTTGGTTTCCAGTGCACTAGTAGGGTAAGTGGGTAGGTGGGTAGGCAACAACTAAACTGGGGTGAGCAAACCAAGGTGTTTAGCCTTAGGTACATAAAATGTAATGAATGGCAAGAAGTTTATTTAAAATATCCTGTGAGTAACCAGGATTTTTTTTCTTTTCTTTTCTTTTCTTTTCTTTTCTTTTTTTTTTTTTTTGACTCAGAGTCTCACTCTGTAGCCCTGGGTGCCTTGGCATCATAGTTCACAGCAACCTCAAACTCCTGGGTTCCGGCAAGCCTCTTGCCTCAGCCTCCTGAGTAGCTGAGACTAAAGGTGCCACCATGACACTCAGCTAGTTTTTTTATATTTTTTATTTTTTAGAGATGGGGTCTCACTCTTGCTCAGGTTGGTCTCAAACTCCTGAGCTCAGGCAAGCCACCTGTCTCAGCATCCAGAGTACTAGTATTACAGGCATGAGCCACTGCACCTGGCCTCGATATTTAGCAATTTTAAACCGACATAAGCACTTAAACCTGGCCTTCAGAACTGGGTATCTTCTCTCTATTGGGGGCTTAACGAATCCTTCATGTTTAATAAATTATATGTCTTTTTATTTAATAAATATAACGTATCCTTTTTACAAAAATGCCCTACTCCTAAGAAACATAAAATTCACCTTTTTTTCTTGCTGTTTGTTGTCTTGATCAATTTAACAACGCTAAAGGAAAAATTTAAATATAAATTTTGAAAATATCATACTCACTGAAGAAAATTTAGAACATGGCCAGGCACGGTGGCTTAAGCCTGTAATCCCAGCACTCTGGGAGGCCAAGGCAGGTGGATTACTTGAGCTTAGGAGTTGGAGACCAGCATGTGCAAGAGTGAAACCCCATCTATACTGAAAATAGAAAAATTATCTGGGCACCTATAGTCCTAGCTACTTGGGAGGCTGAGGTAAGAGGATCACTTGAACCCAGGAGTTTGAGGTTGCTGTGAGCTATGATGCCACAGCACTTTACCCAAGGAGGGGACAGAGTGAAACTCTGTCAAAGAAAGAAAGAGAGAGAGAAAAAAGAAAGAAAGAAAGAATTATTAGATCTCAGCTCAGTGCTCGTAGCTTAATGAGTAGGATGCTGGCCACATACATCAAGGCCAGCAGGTTAGAGCCCACCCAGGGCCTACTAAACAACAATGTCAACTAAAACAAAAAATAGCCAGGCATTGTGGCAGGTGCCTGTGGTCCCAGCTACTTGAGAGGCTGAGGCAAGAGAATCACTTAAGCCCAAGATTTTGAGGTTGCTGTGGGCTGTGATGCCATAGCACTCTACCAAAGGTGACATAGACTCTGTCTCAAAAAAAAAAAAAAAAGAATTACTAGCTTTCAAAAATTATTAATATTATCTAGGGAAATAGGAGTGTGAGGATGATTTAAGACAGAAGTAACAGCATGTGTGCAACTCTGGCAGGGAAGCACGGCCAGGATGAGAAAATGAGCACGTCCTGAGAAGCAGAGAGAGGCGCTTGAGGGCTGGCCCTGGCAGGACTTCGTTAGCCATTTTAGAGGAAAGCACTGTTAGCAGAGCCTGGAACACAGTCCATGGTTTAGCTCCTGTAACTGAAGAAAGTGAAAAGAAAATTTACATGAGGAAATGCAGACTGAAAATAATCCTGGAACTTCTCCAGGCCCCAAAACCAACCAACCGAAATTAACAAAGGACTTATTTTTGCACGAATTAAATTAGAAAACAAAAAAAAAACACGTTATGATTTTACCTGATAAAGTTTAAGTAAAGCAGTTAAGAGGCTTTGGAATCAAGCAGACCAATGTTTCAAATCCTGGCTTTGCCATCTCTCTCAAGGAAGACAATACTTTCATTGTGTAGTGATTAACTGAGATCTATATGGTAATGCACTAAGCAAATTGCCCAGGACTGGATAAGCGGGCAAAAAAAAATTATCCATTGTTATCTTTTATAGTTATTAAATTAATACTAGCAAGGTAGCAGAGAACGTAAATTGGCATTTGGCAAATGGAAAAACTCTTTTGGAAATACATTTGCCAATGCTTACCCAATGAGAGCTTATATTCTTCAACCCAGTCATAACACTTTTGGGGATGTAGTCTCAGGATTAAGTCAAAAGAAGGGGGAAAAAATCACACAGATAAAACATTAATTACAGTGTTATCAATTATTGTGAAAAATTAGAAATAACCTAAATGTCTAACAGTAGAGAAATAAGGCAATTATTTGGGTGCCTACTGTGTTTCAGGCAGTTTACACACTCAGGATCTTCATAGCAATTGTGCAAAGTACATATTATTCGCTCGCATTTTTTAGCATCACACAGCTGATAATAGGCAGAACCTAAATTCAAACCAAGATTTATCTGACTGACTGACAGTTGTTACAACTTCAGATGATAAAGCAAGACTTACTTGAACTTGAAATTCATTTCCACCTCTGACTAGCCATGTGACCTTGAGCAAGTCAATTAACCCATGTGTCCTCTATAAAGGGGAAATAATAACAGTTCCTTCTTCAATGGAATGTGTTCACAAAGTCTTTAGAATAGTATCTAGGGCGGCGCCTGTGGCTCAAAGGAGTAGGGCGCCATCCCCATATACCAGAGATGGTGGGTTCAAACCCAGCCCCTGGCCAAAAACTGCAAAAAAAAAGAATAGTATCTATAGGAGTATAGAAATGTTCACTCTGAGGATTATTATTCTTTCATTATACCATGCTGCATCATGAGCCATTACAAATTATGTACATTTAAATCAGCATGATAGGGTGGTGCCTGTGGCTCAAGGAGTAGGGTGCCAGTGCCATATGCTGGAGGTGGTGGGTTCTAACCCAGCCCCAGCCAAAAAAAAAAAGGAAAAAAAAAAGAAATCAGCATGATAAATAATTTGGTACAATGTTAAGTGAAAATATGAGAATACAAAAGTATATCTGTGCTCTGATTACAATAATATATTATTATTTTATTTATTTATTTACTTTTTGAGAGAAGAGTCTCAAGCTGTTGCCCTGAGTAGAGTGCCGTGGCATCATAGCTCATAACAACCTCCAACTCTGGGGCTTATGTGTTTCTCTTGCCTCAGTTTTTCCATTTTTTGTAGAGACAGGGTCTTGCATTTTTGCTCAGGCTGGTCTTGCACTCATGAGCTCAAGTATTCCACCCACCTCAGCCTTCCAGAGTGCTAGGATTACAGGCGTGAGCCACCGCGCCTGGCCTTGATTACAATAATATGAAAAACATAAATAGACAAGAATTAAAAGAACCACAGAAAGTTTTGATTACTGGAATTTGGTACTTTGATGAATTAATTTTCTTTTAACGTACAATAATATTGTTTTATAAGAATAACAACAATAAGGGCTTTTTCTTAAAGTACCTTTAAGAAATTTTGAATAGTGTGGTTGCATCCTGCTGTTTTCTGTTGTATAAAAACTATGTACTAACTGGGCAGTTATCATCATGCTAAGCCCTTTGAGCTGAAGCAGGATAGTATTTTTTTCTTTTTGAGACAGTCTCAAGCTGCTGCCCTGGGTAGAGTACCATGGCGTCATAGCTCACAGCAACCTCCAACTCAGGCTCAAGCAATCCTCTTGCCTCCGTTTTTCTATTTTTAGTAGAGATGGGGTCTCACTCTTGCTCAGGCTGGTCTTGAATTCATGAGCTCAAGCAATCCACCTGCCTCAGCCTCCCAGAGTGCTAGGATTACAGGCGTGAGCCACTGCGCCTGGCTCAAGACAGTATTGCATAAAGATTAATTTCCTAGGCTCTGAAATAAGACAGATCTGGGATAAATTTCTGGTTTTTTTTTTTTTTTTTCTCAAGACAGGATTTCACTTTGTCACTCAGGTTGGAGTGTAGTGGCACAATCACAATTCACTGTAAACTTGAACTCCTGGGCTCAAGAGATCCTCCCACTTCATTGTCCCAAATAGGTGGAACTACACAGGCACAAGGCACTGGGGCCAGCCAGCTGTGTTGCCAAAGCTAGTCTTGAACTTCTGGCCTCAAGGGCTCATTCCGCCTTGGCCTCCCAAGGTACAGAGATTACAAGCATCAGCCCCGGTGCCCACCAGATGTGAGTTAAATGTCATCTTTCTGTCTGAACAGCTGAGTGAGTTTTCACCAATTACTTTTATTTTTTTCTTATTGTTGGGGAGTCATTGAGGGTACACAGAACCAGGTTACACTGATTGCTTCTGTTAGATAAGGACCCTCTTGTCTTTGTGTCCCGCCTCTAAAAGGTGAAACACATCCCTTGACCCCCCCACCCTCTCTCCTTCCCTTTCTCAGCTCCCCATCCCCTACCCCCCCCCACCACCACCAATTACTTAACCTCTCAGACCTTTAGTTTCCACGTCTGTAAGTCTGGGATCATAGCTGCAGCTACCTCAGGGTAGTTGAGGTATGGGTTTTTTTTTGTTTTTGTTTTTGTTTTTTGCAGTTTTTGGCTGGGGCAGGTTTGAACCCACTATCTCTGGTATATGGGGCCGGCACCCTACTGCTTGAGCCACAGGCACTGCCCGGTTGTTTTTTGTTTTTTTTTTTTTTAATGAGAAGGAAACAAGATAATGTTGATGCTTCCTTGACACCCACCCAGATTATCACAGTTATAATTAAATATCATTAGAGTAATTAATGTTTTAATGCCTGCTCTCTAAGGTAACTTTTTCTTTTTTTTGAGACATAGTCTTACTATGTCACCCTCAGTAGAGTGCTGTGGCATCACAGCTCACAGCAACCTCAAACTCTTGGGTTTAAGATTCTCTTGCCTTAGCGTCCCGAGTAGCTGGAACTACAGGCGCACGCCACAATGCCCAGCTATTTTTTTGTTATAGTTGTCATTGTTGTTTGGCAGGCCCAGGTCAAGTTTGAACCTGCCAGCCTCCGTGAATGTAGCTGACGCCCTAACCACTGAGCTATGGAGGCCGAGCCACAAAGAGAACTTCTAATGTCCTAGGAAATAAGCCCCACTAAAGTATGCAGCATTAGCTTGCATTCCCAGCATCCAGCATGCTGCTCCGCACACAGGAAGCGCTCGAGGAATATTTGACTGAATGTATAAAAATCTTATACAGGTAGTCAGGGGCAGCTCCAACCACAGGAAGGTTTCTGAATTTAGTCCTGGCACAGGGAAAAGGCCTAAGCAGCATGGCCTTGGCTTCAGTTGCCACAGCACGGCTGCCATGTCTAATTATGAATACAGTCGTCCCTTAGTACCTGCAGGGCATTGATTTCAGGACCCCAGAGATACCAAAAGCTGTGATGCTCAAGTCCCTTGTCTAAAAGGGCATAGTCCTTACACATCCTACTCAGGTCCACCTGTATGCTTTATATCATCCCTGGATTACTTATCATACCTAATGCGCGCAATGTACATGCTGGGTAGATAGTTACTCTACTGTATATTTTTTTAAATTTGTAATTGTTTTGTTTTTCCAAATATTTCAATCCACAACTGATTGAACCTGAGGACGTGAAACTGGGGGCTATGGAGGCTCATCCGTATTGTATTCCACACCAAAATACCAGGGGAGAGCGGGGACTGAAATCTGAGCCATGGACCTGGGGTTGTGGGTAGAGGTTAAAATGCACAGCATATCTGGAAAAAAAAAAGAAAAGGATACACAGGGTATCTATCATTCTGGAGGTAGAAATGCCTTTTGGTAATTCGCACAAAGGTACCACCGTGTAAGCTAACAGTGGTCTCGTGTCACAGAATCAATCCTCACACCTCAAGAACATTAAATCCCAAGAGAATACATTAAGAGCTTAAGGCTGGGTGTGGAATAGAACCAGATGGAAAGCTCTCCAATTTAATGGCATTATTTACCTTATCCGAGCAAACAAGCTGGCCTTATTTACCACTCCCGTCTCCCCCAAAGTGTGCTCTCTCTCTGATGTCTCATCTGAACCTTTAGGTGGGGCTGAGGGCAAGACTGTTTTTTCCACTGGAGGACATGAGTCAGTGAACAGTGAGGTTCCACTTAATCACCACGCAAAAAAACAAAATCCTTGCAATCAGGAGCTAGAAAAGCAAGGAAGAGATTGATATAAAAATCAGGATATTGATTGTCCCTTAGGCAGGGAAGGACAGGGAATAGGCGTGGGGAGGGGATTGATGGGGAAAGGGTCTTCTGAAGTCTGACAGTGCTGTTTCTTGACTTGGGTGATGGTTGCACTGGTGGTGGTTTCTTTGTATTTAGACTTACATGTCTTATGTACTTTTCTAATTATGAATTATAGTTGACAGTTTAAAACAGTTAAAAAATACAAACTATTGCCTGGTGAGGTGGCTCACGCCTATAATCCCAACACTCTGGGAGGTGGAGACGGATGGATTGCCTGAGCTCCGGAGTTCAAAACCAACCTGATCCAGAGTGAGACCTCATCTCTAAAAATAGCCAGGCATTGTGGTGGGCGCCTGTAGTGCCAGCTATTTGGGAGGCTGAGGCAAGAGAATCGTTTGAGCCCAAGAGTTCAAGGTTGCTGTGAACTGTGATGCCACAGCACTCTACTGAGGGTGACAAAGTGAGACTCTGTCTCAAAAAAGAAAAAAAGTACAAACTATAAGAGATTTTTAGGCAGGGAAAAAAAATGACCAGACTTTTATTATTAAATGATCGTTCAGGTGTTGAACTGAAAATTGATTTAAGGTAGGACAATGCTGGAGGCAGAGAAACCAGTGAGGAGGTAGCTGCTATATTTTGGTGAGAGATTATAATTACCCAAGGTAAGAAAAGATAAAGTATTAGAGATGGAGTATACATTATTTTAAAAAACAACCAAAATAAGACAGAGGCTGGCACTGCCCCTCCATTTACTTTTTACCTGTACATCTTGGGTGACTTTGGCTTAAAAATTATCGTCCAGGGGCAGGCATACATCCAAACAGGCACATGGGCTAAGATTCCCTCCTTGCTGTTACCGCCCTGGTAACTATCCAGAGAGGCTCAGGCTGCCTGACTAGAGCCAGCGAGCACATTTTTCATGACAACACAGGATTATCCAGGTTGAGCTAACATAGGGGTTCTTGTGATAATATCTAATCACTTGATCATAATATTTTATTAGTCAAGACTTTCCAAATATTTTCACATGTACTGCCTGGCACAGAATGTTAGCTCTACAATGGCAAAGGTTTCTGTTCTTTTTGGTCACTACTATATCTTCAGTGCTTCGAATGGCCCTTGATACATAGTAGGTGCTCAATAAATAGTATTGAATAAGTGACCATATTTAATAATTATTATCAATATTTAATCATCACAACAATCCTGTGAGCATAGGTAGGATGTAAATTATTATCTCCATTTTGTAAGTTAGAAAACAAAGCTGGGCACAGTGGCTTACTCCCAGCCACTTGGAAGGCTAAGGAGGGAGGATCCCTTGAGCCCAGGAGTTCAAGACCAGCCTAGGTAACATAGCAAGACTTTGTCTCTAAAAAAACGAACAAAAAATAAAAAAACAGACTTCAGGAGATCAAGGAACATGTCAAATAGTTGATAATTTGGTAACAGAATCATGATTTAATTTCAGGTTTTATACTTGAATTCCCTTGGTTTTTTACAACTGAAAGGCTAGAGTTTAAAGTTATTATAGCTCTGAAATACCAGCTTCTAAAATACACGATAGGTTCTGTTAAATACCCGATGTTATCTGATGTGCCTATGAGGCGCTTCACCAGCTTGCCAGGTGAATGAGGCCTACCCAGCTGCCATCGCATCAGGACCGCAGTTCCCTTAAGGAGATGCCTTGTTTCTCTGGGTAATCAAATCTACTTGACGTGTTTCTCTCCATGACCCTGACAGTCTCTACTCTGCACCCTAGCCATTGCGCTTCTCCAAGTTAAAGAAACCCTGTTATTGCAAAAACACCTTGCAGTACTTCCAATAAGAAAAAAAGGAAAGAGAGAAGGAAGAAATGGGGCAGTGTAACACTTAACCACTAGAGAAGAAAGAAAGAAGAGGAAGAAGAGGAGGGGGGAGAAGAGAAGCGAAAAAAGAAAACAAAAGAGAAGAAAAAGAAGAAAAGAAAAGAAAAAAGAAAACCGTGAGTAGGTTTGGTGCCCTTCAGAAAATTTTGTTATCCAAATGGAATCCCATGGCGGAGCTCAAAACTCATGTACCATGAAAAATTAATCTTGGCCTCTTTCTTCTTAATACTAATTAAAATTAATAGTTTGAGGCATAAACTCAGATACCTGGAGAACTCAGGGTTGTTAAATTGATGTTAGTATTCATAAATCCGGAGTTGTGTATGTCTTCTATAGGATTCCTACCCAAACTCCAAGAATTAGAATTCACAAACAAAATATTAAACCTTAAGGGAATTTCTAAAATACACACAAACCAAAGAAGCCATACTTTTTAGGTTGCCTTCTTCCCTTCTTTCTCTCCAAAATCTGATATTTATTTCATACGGGGAGCAGCTTGGTCTAGGCAAGCTGGACTACCACAGTGAGTTAAATAGCGTATGGAACCACCCTGAGAGTGACACACATAGGACTCACCAGAAATTCATTGGAAAGCTGCTCTTTGTTACTTTTCTTGTTTTGGGCCTCATCCAGGAACTTCTGCAGGATTTCTCTCTGCTCCATGCTGCAAAGCAAGAGAAACCGTCTACGAGGAGGTTGAGGGAGGGCATGTCAAATGTGTGTCATGGCCGAGACTACGGAGGAGCCACCGTTGCCGCCTAAGCAGAGCATGCTAAGGGCTGTGGTTAACTGACTTCATCGCAAGCCCTGGAGGAAATTAGTATGCAACCAGCCTCTGTGGTCACACAACAAAGTCATCACCTTACTCCAGGGCCCTAGTGCCTTCCTTCTTAACAAAGGAACCTGGTTGCAATTCAAGTTTTTAACAAGTAAGAGGCTAAGCAACACGTAAAATGTGGTCTGCTTCGCTCGGAGACTATTCCACTCCATGGCCCTTAAGCAAAATTCACCTTTCTTCTTGCTTCTCAGAAAAAAACGCAGAATTACAGTTTTCGTAGATAAATTCCGCCTCTCCTCATTTCTCTGATGAGCAGCAAGTCCCAGTCAATATCTCCTCTGTTCCTCATGTCCTAACTCTGCAAAGTTCAGTTAGGTCCAGAAAAGGAGCCAGGTCCTGTCTGGAGTTACACCTCTTCTACAAGGACCCTTCACCCAAAAGTGGCTTGTCAGTGTCCTCAGTGGCAAATTTCTGTTCATCAGAGAAGACACTTTTATTTAGAAATGTAAAGTCTGCCATAGGGACCTCAAACTCTCTTTTGGATGAAACAAAGTCAGCTGCTTCTGACAGTCGGAGTCTTTCCCAGGGCTGGGGAAGTGCTGACCTACATTAAGGGAAGTGTTGATTTCAGCGCCTCTAAAACCCACCAGAAGCTTTTGGAGGGTCCCTTGGGTTCTGGATATAAAAAATGAGAGTGATGGTCTATACAGGATGAGGAGCAAGTGGCCCCCACCAAGAGCGCCCAACCGGGTAGTTAGTACGTGGCCCCATATGTAATGCTAAACTGTGAGCAAAAAGAAAGTAAAATCAACCACCTGCTGACAACTGTGTAATTTTTAGGGCAGAAACCCGAAGAAGTGTTTCCAGAGAAGACGTCTCTACTCTGCAACCAATGTCTTGGAAAAGACATTGTTTCAGGCAGCTGTGCTATACCTGTTGCCTTTTGATCCCGAGGGATAAAAAAGCTTCCTTTTAAAAAAAAAAAAAGCTTCCTCAGCTTGTGTAATTTCTCTTCTCAATGGGTAGGAATCTCCCCAAATGTCTGGTTCTGTGTGAGAACATCCCCAAAATGAGCGTATCACTTGTTTGAGGGCAGAAGTTCAGTACATTATGTGTTAACAAATTAGTCTTCAACAATACTGCAGAAAACTGGGAATTGTGTTATTAGTACTTCCTCTTCACAATATTAGCAATCCTTTCAGGTTTGCGACATCATTCAAACTTGGCTCAGGAGTTTGGGAGATTCAGGAAATGATTCCGAACACTATCCTGAACATTGAAGAGGTTGCACCCTCCTCACTGAACTCTACAATGAGAAAGGAGAGATCATTGAAGCATCTTGGTTATGGGCAGCTGAAAGACAGTCTTCCAAATAAATTCCAGTCCATATAAATTTGTCAGCAATATTTTTGGGGAATAGGCTATTTCTCAAATTTTCCCCATCTAACATTAAAGGAAACTTTCTTGCTTCTCTAAATAATACAATGTTTTATTTTCACTATTTTGAAACATAATATGTGGGAAAGCTTTACATTTAGAAAAATACAAAATTTCAAATTTATGACCAGGCTCAGTGGCTCACCCCTATAATCCTTGCACTCTGGGAGGCTGAGGCAGGTAGATCACTTGAGCTCAGGACTTCAAGACCAACCTTAGCAAGAGACTACCCCGTCTATACTAAAAATAGAAAAACTAGCTGGGCATGGTGGCACATGACTGTAGTCCCAGCTACTTTGGAAGCTGAGGCAAGAGGATCACTTGAGCCCAAGGGTTTGAGGTTGCTGTGAGCTATGAAGACACCGTGGCACTCTACCCAGGGCAACTGAATAAGACTCTGTCTCAAAAAATAATTTTTTTTCTAATTTACAATAAATACTATGTAAAATATTTACATAGTTAAACAAAGACAAAAAGATCCCCCCCCCAAAAAAATCAGTTGTAGGAGTGTGATAGGATTATGGATGCTTTAAAAAGTTATTTTTAATAAAGACAAAAAAATTCATTAATTTGTTCACCAGATTTATTGAGTACCCACTTCATGCTAAGCACTATGTTAGGACCTGGTATATAGTAGTGAGAAAACCAGGATATGGTGAAAAACACCCTTAATGAGTTAATTAAATATCTCAGAATTAAAGACAGAGACTTGATTACTGATAAAAATAAAACATTCCAAACCAACCGGCTTACCTGTAGAGTAGCAAAGCATGATCCTAAAAGGAAAATTATTTTCTATGTTTGGACAAATAAGAAAGAGTTTCATAATCTCTCCCCTTAGAATGTCCTCATATCCATCAAACCCAGAACTCTATTAATTTTTTATTAATTAGGCAAAAAGGGACATAATAAAATAAAACTTAGATCTGTTTGTCTCAAGCTCATATGTAGGAACTTTTCTCACCAACTTTCTTGTTTCTTCTTAGAGAGTGAAGAAATTTAAATAAATATGAGGGCGGGCACGGGGGCTCATCCTAGCACTCTGGTAGGCAGAGGCAGGTGGATCGGGTGAGCTCACCAGTTTGAGACCAGCCTGAGCAAGAGTGAGACCCGCATCTCTACTAAAAACGAAAAATTGAGACAAGATGCTTGCTTGAGCCCAAGAGTTCAAGGTTGTTGTGAGCTATGACACCCTGGCACTCTCCTGAGGGCAACAAAATGAGACTCTGTCTCAAACAATAAATAAATAAAGTAAATATCAGATAAGAAAGACAAATTGCTTAGATGCCTCCGTAAACCTTTTACCCACGATCCAAGGATCCACAGTGTCTTGGCAAGAACTGCAGACTTAAAAAAAAAAACTAAAAGCAGCAACTCTTAGGAGTCTTTTTTCACTGTAAAACCAAGACGTAGAGAGACAATGTGAACTAGCCAAACCTCAAAAACCCACTTAGCAACAAGGCCATTTCCTGTGTAGACCACTCAAGAATGGAAAAAAAAGCAAACTGAAGGAGAAAACAAAAAAAATTGGCTTTACGTTTAACAAATGTAAGCTACTACTTGATTTAGCACACTTCCTTCTACATTTATTAGAGGGAAATAGGAACGTAATGGTTTCCAGTGAAGATGGTGTCGACTCATTCGTATCCGGTGGGAAGATCAAGAGCCGGGGAAGGGAAACAAGGTAGGCAGCGAAGGCTGGCAAATACCGAAAAGAGTTTAGGAATTTACAATGAAACATGTAAGTGAATCTGGCCTCAAACCTGAGCGAATGCAACAATATCACACAAGAGAAGTCTCATAAACACTTTGTGGAAACCACCCAGGGTGAGCACCTGAAGAGTGACAAGGTGCCACACCTTGCTGCGGCCTCCCGTGGCCACAGTGTTCAGAAGGAAGACTCCAATGGAGGGGAGTGCCAGTCACAGTGTCACCTGCCCCAACAGGAGGGAAGCGTGCCAGGTTAAAGGGTAATATCAGTGTCATGGATGGAAGGAATTAGATCACAAAAAATTTTATTCAAAGAGAACTTCAGGGTCCTGGGTCCGGGGGCTCACGCCTGTAATCCTAGCACTCTGGAAGGTCGAGGCAGTTGGATGGCCTGAGCTCGGGAGTTCAAGAGCAGGCTGAGCAAGAACAAGACCCCGTCTCTACAAAAATAGAAAAACTAGCCGGCCGTCGTGGTGGCCTGTAGTCCCAGCTACTCAAGAGGCTGAGGCAAGAGGATGACGTGAGCCCAAGGGTCAACTTAGAGCTCTCATAGCTGAGCGCTGAGAGCTATGACACCTGGGCACTCTAGCCTGGGGCAACAGAGTGAAACTCTTCTAACTCCAAAAAAAGAGAGAGAGAGAATTTCAGGGGAGATTATTAGGGCAAGATAAACTAGTCAGTAGGAACAACACTCAGATTTCTCCTACCATCCTTCTGTTTCTTTGAGGAGATGTATTTTTTGCCCTAGGAAATCCACTTATTAATAAGGCTCGACTTTCATCTCTCTTGCCTCTCACTATATCCCCATGTCATTGATTTGATGTGGGTTATGCACGTTGTCTGTGAAACAGTCTTAGTAAGCATTCTCCTGGTCCCAAAACACCTATTGGTCATTTCTCCTCAAGGTATTTTTAGATTCGACCTGTCTTGTCCATATATACCTAACTGCCATTCTCATTTTCACGAACTGGATTCCTGCAGCAATTAAGCTGTTGGATATCTTCCAGTCTAGTATTTCCTGGTAACCAAGACTTGATGAAAGTTCTTACAACTGTACTTTAAGGCTAAAGAATGAAAATAATTACTGATAAGCTAGAGGAACAAGTCCGTCTTCCTTAGCGTGTCCCCATCAACTGTCGCCACCCAACCTATCCAACCATATCACCCACAGACCTAGTTCATTTTACGGCTTCTTTTTCTACTTCTCATCTTTACTCTAATTTTCCCCAAGATGAAAATGAAGCCAGAAAGCCCAATAACTTTTCTTCAAAAATCTTGCCCCTAATTCCATCTCATCACGATCGTGTCTTTGTCTGAATCTCTTCAGTCTAAATCTTTATATTCAGCTAAAGTTTTCTTCATGTATTCACACATTCCTTGTCTCCTATAAGTTTATTTAAACTTTCTTCAGAAGAAGGCACATTAAGATGCGACCTGTCATTTCGGGTTTATCAAAGGCAATGGTAGCATCTTCTATGCATTGGTGTAACCACAGTGATTATATGGTCTTGAGTGTACCTAAGGTAAGCCTGTGTGATGAAGGGGGCTAGCTGATGGGATTAGGCTTTGGTGAGAGATCTGCTCTATCAGTTACCCCAGGTAACTTGCCTGGCATAGTCCCTGGCTAGGCTCTTCCACGATGCCAGGAGCAGATGGGCCTTCCTTACAGGAGGTATAAGAACCTGGCAAAAGGCACTTTGTAATGCTGCTGCCCAAACAACAGGGTTATGACCCTGAAAGGACCCTGTCACTGAGGTACAGAGTCCCACTCTGAATGACTGCAATGCCAGAACGAAATTACTTCCTTTATCTCCAGAGAAGCCTTGTTTCTCTTTTATAAATGGACATAGAAGATGCTTATAAAATATCTTTAAAGTAACTGGTCTGATTTGCTCATGTTTTCACATCATTTACAGTAGGAAACTCCCCTACTCATATTCCAATCTGCTTATTGTCCTTATAGCAGTTTTCATTGTGAGAACTCAACAAGCCCTCCCAGTTCACCTGCTGCAGACTTCATAGTCAGCTTCCCCCATAGCACCCAGAGAACCACACTCTGCCTTTGGTTTCAGAATGTACAAGACAAAGGTCAACCCATAACTTGCAGTTGAAACATTTTTTTTTTAAATAAAGGTGTGGCACAGTGGCTCACACCTGTAATCTCAGCACTCTGCGAGACCTGAGCTTCAGACCAACTGGAGGAAGAGTGAGACCCAGTCTCTAAAAATAGCCGGGTATTGTGTGGCAGGAGTCTGTAGTCCCAGCTACATGGGAGGCTGAGGCAAGAGGATCAATTCAGCCAGAGAGTTTGAGGTTGCTGTGAGCTATGATGCCATGACACTCAACCCCAGGGTGACTGAGTAACTCTGTCTCAAAAAAAAAAAAAAAAAAAGGAAAAAAAGAAAAAGAAAGAAAGACAAAGTCAGGACTCCTGGGAAGGCTTAGCATCTTGTTCAAAATACAGGCCAGGCATGGTGGCTCATGCCTTTAATCCTAGCACTCTGGGAAGCCAAGGCAGGTGAATCCCCTAGGCTCATGAGTTTGAGACCATACTGAGCTAGACCAGGACGCTGTCTCTAAAAAAGAAAAAAAAAGAAATAGCTGGGTGTTGTGGCAGGTGCCAGTGGTCCTAGCTACTTGGGAGGCTGAGGTAAGAGAATCACTTGAGGGGTGGTGCCTGTGGCTCAAGGAGTAGGGTGCTGGCCCCATGTACCAGAGGTGGTGGATTCAATCCTGGCC
>NW_003852468.1:7576130-7583063 GCF_000181295.1 Otolemur garnettii | reverse complement strand
AAAAAAAAAAAAAAAGAAAATCAAATATGAAGTCTCACCTAAGTCAATCATCTATTTATTCATTGAATGAATATTTATAATATTCATGTGCATGCAAGAGAATGGGGAGGAGGCATACTACAGAAATGTACAGCAAATTGTATAATTCAACGATCTTTTATTCTAGTCGGGAAGATAAATATACAAATAACTACAATTTAAGGCCATTTGTGATAAGAACCATAAAAGTGGTGCGAACCAAAGTTTGAAGAGGCAAAGTTCACTTCTTGTTCAGGTTGTCTGGATAACCGTCATGGAGAAAATGACCACTGTTTTATAAAGGCATGGGGTTGTAGAGGAGAATCATGATGGATAAGGCTAGAAAAGGCAGTCAGAGCCAGATTCTGGGGGAATTTCAATACCCAGCTGAAGGTCAGGCTTTATTTGATTGACACTGGGGAGCCACTGAAGGTTTTTTTTAAGAACTTTATTGAGGTAGTACTGACACACAATACACATTTCAAAGTATATAGATTGATGAGTTTGCATGTGTATATACTCATGAAACCATCACCACAATCTAGATAATGAACATACATCTCCAATCACCCTTTTTAAATCCTCTTAAGGATTTTAAGAGAATGGCAATCAAAACCATTCTGTTGGAAAGTATTTTGTGATTTAAAAATAATATATTCTTTTCTGCTGACACTGGGTAAATGAGATGATAAAAGATAATTTAAAATATTTTAGAGAAATAAATGCCTCCTTCTGATAATTTTCTTAAAAAGTCTTGTAATCTCATTTAGCAGTATGTTAATTTTTTTAAATTATACCATATCTAAAAACAAGTTAGGCTCAGTGCCTGTAGCTTACTGGCCAGGGTGCCAGTGATATACACCAACGCTGGCAGGTTCAAACCCAGCCCAGGCCAGCAAAAACAACAATGACAACTGCAACAAATAAAATAGCTGGGCATTGGGGCGGGTGCCTGTAGTCCCAGCTACTTGGGAGGCTGAGGCAAGAGAATTGCATAAGCCCGAGTTGAAGTTGCTGTGAGCTGTGACACCATAGCACTCTACTGAGGGTGACATAGTGAGACTCTGTCTCAAAATAAAAAATAAATAAATAATACAAACACGTTGATACAATGGACAAATAAGCCACCAGAACTTTGGTCAATCTGGGGTCAGCACAGGACCGGAACAAGACAATCAATTGAAAGCATAACAAGGAGGTTTTTTAAACCAATAGTTCAGACAGTTGGTAATAAAATCACATTAAAAGTTAGGAATAAATGAGAAAGCCAGAGGCACAGTGGCATGAATCTATAATACCAGCTACTCAAGAGGGTAAGGTAGGAGGATTTTTGAGCCCCAGAGTTTGAGACTAGCCTGGGGAACATAGACTCTGTCTAAAAAATAAAAAAAAAGGCTCGGCGCCTGTGGCTCAAGCGGCTAAGGCGCCAGCCACATACACCTAAGGTGGTGGGTATGAATCCCCAGCCGGGACCCACCAAACAACAATGATGGCTGCAACCAAAAAATGGCCAGGCCTTGTAGCGGGCGCCTGTAGTCCCAGCTACTTGGGAGGCTGAGGCAGGAGACTCGCTTGAGCCCAGGAGTTGGAGGTTGCTGTGAGTGTGATGCCATGGCACTCTACCCAGGGGGATAGCTTGAGGCTCCGTCTCAAAAAAAAAAAAATAAAATAAAATAAAATAAAGGACTAACTGGGTAAGTTGGCTGGAGAGAGGGTGATGGTGATGGTAGAAATGACAGAGGTTTGGGGCTAGTTGTATGACTATCTGGGAGAGGATTGGGGATAGGAAAGGCACACATAAAGAACTAGAATTTATGGATATGGATTTGACAAGAAGGGAAATCAATCATATGTAGGACTCACTCACATCCAAGTAAGAGGTAAAGCCATGGAGTGGTTTGCATCTGTGAGAGACAGAGTTGAAGGAGAGTGAACAAGTCAACCCGGAACCCTAAACCCTATACCACAGAGGCTCCATATTGTTTGAGATATCCAAGGCACTAGCAAAGCCCTTTATAAAGTGTATTTTTTTCATTCACCCCATCATAACAATCCCTTGAAGTAAATACCAAATCATGTCTACTTTAAAAATGTGGAAACTGGCTGGGCATGGTGGCTCACACCTGTAATCTTAGCACTCTGGGAGGATGAGGCAGGTGGATTGCTTGAGCTCGGAAGTTTGAGACCAGCCTGAGCCAGAGTGAGATCTTGTCTCTACTAAAAATAGAAAAACTAGTTGGGCGTAGTGACACATGCCTGTAGTTTCAGCTACTTGGGAGGCTGAGGCAAGAGGATCAGTTAAACCGAGGAATTGGAGGTTGCTGTGAACTACAATGATGCCATGGCACTCTACCCAGGGCAACAGAGTGAGACTTGGTCTCAAAAACAAATAAATAAATAAACAAATAAAAATGTGGGTAGATGCTTGGAGTGAGATGCCATGGCATACTATTCAGCTATAAAAAGGTGGTGACTTTACATCTTTCAAATTAACCTGAATGGAGCTGAAATACATTATTCTCTGTAAAGTATCACAAGAATAGAAAAGCAAATATCCAATGTACTCAATACTAATATGAAGCCAGGCTCGGCGCCCATAGCACAGTGGTTACAGTGCCAGCCACATGCACGAGGGTTGACAGGTTTAAGCCCAGCCTGGGCCAACTAACCAACAATAACTGCAACAACAACAAAAAAATAGCCAGCCGGGCGCCTATAGCTTCTAAGCTACTTGGGAGGCTGAGGTAAGAGAATCACTTAAGCCCAAGAGTTGGAGATTGCTGTGAGCTGTGATGCCACAGCATTCTACCCAGGGCAACATGGTGAGACTCTGTCTCAAAAAAAATTAAAATAAAATAATAATAATAATAATATGAAGCCAGTAGATGATTTAATTCATACTCACATAGAAAAACTCATTTCAGCCGGGAAGGACGCGTTGAGGTTGGGAACCCATCAAGGACAGTAACTACCATGGCTTCCAGTGCTTTGGCCAAACCTCAGATGCGTGGCCTCTTGGCCAGGCGCCTGCGGATTCATATTGTTGGAGCATTTGTTGTATCCCTGGGGGTTGCAGTTTTCTATAAGTTTGCTGTGGCTGAACCAAGAAAGAAGGCATATGCAGATTTCTACAGAAATTATGATTCTATGAAAGATTTTGAGGAGATGAGGAAGGCTGGTGTCTTTCAGAGTGTCAAATAATTTTGAAATACAAAGAATTTCTTTGGGCTGATTTACATAGACATCTGTCACTGACCTGTGTTCCTGAGCTATGAATATGAGTGATAAATAAACTGTTATTAAATTCAAAAAAAAAAAAAAAAAAGAAAAACTCATTTCAATTCAAGTTGGGGGAGGAGGAGAGGGGAAGGTTTGGGGTACTCCCACTTAGTGGGCACAATGCAGGGCTGTATGGCACATCTTTTGAGTGCTGAACACAACTGCAAGAGGGACTCTACCTAACAAAGTCAAATATTGTGACCTGGTTGTTTGCACCTTCACATTAACTGGAAATTTTTAAAAATGTGGAAACCAAGGCACAGAGAAATGAGGTCAGTTGTCCAGTGTCACATAATTAGCCCGTGGTGAAATTAAATTGTTAAAATCAGGCAATATGAACTCATTCTCAATCACTGGGCTACAGTATCTTCTTCCAGCAGCCCAATCACTTAAGCATTACTAAGATTGGGTCTCCTAAGATCCAGACATGGATGAGATCCATGCCAGAGGTGCTTACCCATTTGCTTGGTGAATGCTAAGATCATGTCTCCTAAGACCCAGACACCCACGCCAAAGGTGCTTACCCATTCACTTGGTGAATCCTAAGATCGGGTCTCCTAAGACCCACAATACCCACACCAGAGGCATTTACCCATTCACTTGGTAAATCCTAAGATGGGGTCTCCTAAGACCCACAATACCCACACCAGAGGCGCTTACCTATTCACTTGGTAAATCCTAAGATGGGGTCTCCTAAGACCCACGACACCCACGCCAGAGGTGCTTACCTATTCGCTTGGTAAATCCCAGTGGGCACTATGTCTTCAGATCTCAAGATAACACAGTATCCTTGGAACTAAATCTTCAGTCTAATGCTTTATGGGCAAAATGGGGTAAAAGAAGGAGCTGGTATTTATTCAATTTAGGTTGCCCTTACTGAAACTTAGTTCAGATGCATAAAAGAATTTTATTTCATAAACAGAACACCATTAGTCAAAGTGAAAATGAATAGTTTTCATTGTTCTTCCTTTCCCTCCAAAATACATCCAGCAAAGGCCTACACCATTGGCTGGAATTCTATCACTAACAAGTCATTACCTTCTGTCTGGAGGTCTTTGCTTTAACAGAACTTCATTAAAACTCAATGTAAGAACAGAAAGCAGAAAATCTCTGTAGGCTTTTGGGAATTGCTTCCAACTTTAACAATCAGTAGAAAATAATTTATTCTACTAAATTCAGTTCTGATCAAATGATGACAGAGGCTTTTGATTTGTTTAATTCCAGAAATCAATCACAAAATCAGTCAAAGAAATGATGTTCACTCTGGAGAATAGCTCCACTTCTTCTTCAGCTCTCCAGATTTTCCTAGGAAAAGACAGTGAAAATCCTATAGTCAAAGGAATGGTGTTCAGAACTTTCTTTTTTTTTTTTGTTTTTTTTTTTGAGACAGAGCCTCAAGCTGTCCCCCTGGGTAGAGTGCCGTGGCATCACAGCTCACAGCAACCTCCAACTCCTGGGCTCAAGTGAGTCTCCTGCGTCAGCCTCCCAAGTAGCTGGGACCACAGGCACCCGCCACAACGCCTGGCTCTTTTTTGGTTGCAGCCATCATTGTTGTTTGGCGGGCCCGGGCTGGATTCGAACCTGCCACCTTAGGTGTATGTGGCTGGCATCTTAGCCACTTGAGCCACAGGCGCCGAGCTGGAACTTTCTAAGAAACCAGGGTATGATGTGCAGATACTTCTAGGGAGTACAGTTCTTTCTAAAGTTTCTGCTGATCCTGAAACCAGAGGGGAGTGCTCCATGATAGCAAAAGGTTTAACGATTACTAATTACTAATACATGGGATTAGAATGGCATCCTACAGTTATCACTACAGCAGATAAGATTGGGTTTTGTTGGATCATATTTAGATGATTCCGAACTTCCTCAGCACACACCTAAAGATCTTAGGGAAAGAAGACCCAGAAATTTACAAGGGAGCAGAGTGAAGCCAGCCTGAGATGAGAGCTCTCCCACCAATATATTTTATAGATGATTATCTGTAGGAAGTAAATATTAGCTTTGTAAGAGTCAGCAGTCAACATTTTGGATAGCGTCACTCTGGAGTCCGATCCCCACATGCTGATCTTCTGTCTGCTCCCCTTTCCTATGGCCAGAAAATCTGGGCATTTTCAGCAAAGTAGGGAGGTCTGTTTTCCTGTGTGCTTTCCAACTTACAAAAAAGGTCATGATTTGGAATACTAGGTGTTAGTACAAAAACAGAGCAAATGCCCATCAGAGCCAGGAGCCCCAAGATACTTACCCAGCCTCCTTGGGCCTGGATGAATTCCCGGATGGCTGTGTTCCCACTGATCATATCCGTGATGGGGCTAGCCATCTGTCTTGCTCTTTCAGGAGCCATGCGGGCCACACCCCCCAAAAGTTTCACTAACACTGCCAGAAAGACTCTCTCATAAGCGAAGCTGGAATCCTGGGCACACCATGCCTTGCTGAGTTTGCTCACTGTTTCCTGGAGATCAGGTCCTACCTGAGGAGACATGTACAGGACGTGTCACAGTAGAGTACAGGAGTCAGCAGAGCAAGTCTCTCAAAGAGCAGCGAACATACCATTGATGGTGTCTGAGGTAGTCTTAGGGGGTAAACTTTTCTCGTTTCAGTATTTTGTAATTTTAATTGGCATTAGAAAATATAAAAGCAGTCCAGCAAACCCATGATTTCAGATACTATTGGTTGGGATGAACAAAATGAAAGAAAAAAAAAATGATTTGAGTGAAAAATATTAAGTATATGATAGTCCAGTAAATTGAATTATAAAGGTATTACTTGTTTGACAAGAAAATGTCTAGGAAACTCTAAGTTAAAAAAAAAAAATGGTTAGCTCTTTTTCTTCCTCTTTCCCAAATGATGTGATCCAATGCAATTAGGTGGTGCCAGGCAAGGTCTTTTGAGGTGTAGGGGGGTCGACAGTGGATAGAGAAGGGTATTAGAGCCCAAACAAGCTTAGAAGGGCCTCCACATGGGAGGATACCTAGATCTTGATTTTGAAATAGCATTCTCCATTAAAAGAAACCAGAGGGGCTGGGCATAGTGGCTCATGCCTGTAACCTCAGCACTCTGGGAGGCCAAGGCAGGTGGATTGCTTGAGCACAGGAATTCGAGACCAACCTGAACACAGCGAGACCCCATCTCTAAAATATAGCTGGGTGTTGTGGTGGCCACCTATAGTCCCAGCTACTTGGGAGGCTGAGGCAAGAGGATCATTTGAGCACAAGATTTTGGGGTTGCCACAAGGTATGATGCCATGGCACTCTACCAAGGGTGACAAAGTGAGACTTTTCTTAAAGAAAGAAAGAAAAAAACTAGAGGTTGCTAGAGAATAGCTGATTCCAATCTGGGGCTTGGAAAGTTCAAGACTTTCTGTTAGAAATTAAGGAAGAATGACATAGACACGTTTGAAAGATGCAGTCCTGGCTCAGCGCCTGTAGCTCAGTGGTCAGGGTGCCAGCCACATATGCCAGGGCTGGTGGGTTCAAACCTGGCCTGGGCCTGCCAAACCACAATGACAACTACAACAAAACAATAGCTGGGTGTAGCTGGGCATTGTGGCGGGCACCTATAGTCCCAGCTACTTGGGAGGCTAAGGCAAGAGAATTGCTTAAGCCCAAGAGTTTGAGGTTGCTGTGAGCTGCGATGCCA
>NW_003852468.1:7570090-7575152 GCF_000181295.1 Otolemur garnettii | reverse complement strand
GGTCCGGGCTGGGGATTCGAACCCGCCACCTTAGGTGTACGTGGCTGGCGCCTTAGCCGGTTGAGCTATAGGCACCGAGCCGAGAATGTCCTTGTTTGAAGGAAATATTAGGAAGGAAGTATTAGGGGGTGATGAAATATACCACCTACTTACTCTCAAATGACTCAGAGAAAAATTCTTTGCAGCATATTTGCAACTTTTCTGAGTTTGAGACTATTCCAAAATTTTTTAAAATGAGGAAGAAAAAAGTAGATTTAGCTAGAAGTTACACAGGACAGCCTCAGGGCAAGCAATTGGGAGTTATAGGTTCAGTTCTGCCTGGATGTGATGTAGGCACACTATCCAAACTGTGTACTGTAGGGGGAATAAAACATCAATGGTTAAGAGCTTGGTTCTGGAATCAGTCTGGGTTCACATCTTAGCTTCAAGTTAGCCAGGTGCGGTGGCTCATGCCTGTAATCCCAGCACTTTGGGAGGCTGAAGCAGGCAGATCACTTGAGGCCAGGAGTTTGAGACCAGCCTGGGTAACATAACAAGACCCTATTTCTACAAAGAATAAGAAAAATTAGCCAAGTGTGGAGGTATGCGTCTATAGCCCTACCTACTAAGGAGGCTGAAACAGGAGGATCACTTGGGCCCAGGAATTTAATACTTTATTTATTTATGTATTTATTTGCAGTTTTTGGCCAGGGCCAGGTTTGAACCCACCATCTCTGGTAAATGGGGCCGGCACCCTACTCCTTGAGCCACAGGCACCACCCAGGCCCAGGAGTTTAAGGCTGCAGTGAGGTATGATCTTACCACTGCACTCCATCCAACGCTTACTGAGTGACTTAATTATATATTTCCTTGTGCCTCAGTTGCCTTATCTGCTTAAATAGTATCAGGTTAGGAAATACGTACTTACTAAGGGCCTTTTGTATATCAGGCACTATCTAGGTTGTGTGATTACAGCGGTGAACAAAATAGGTTTCCGCTCATGGTGTTATATGCAGAAGAGGAGCAGTTGCTCTAATGATTAACAGCTTCTAGGAAGCTATGACAACTCCTACAGGGGTGTAATCATTACATGAGTTAACACTGGCACATAGCAAGTAATAAATCAATAGTAGTTGTCACTGTTGATATTAATCGGCAACATCTCCTAGGACACTGCCTTATGGTCTTTACATCTAACACAAAATCCAAGTCCTACTCTCAGTAATCAGCATTCCTTTTTTTTTTTTCTTTTGAAACACAGTCTCATTCTGTCACCTTGGGAGAGTGTGTTGGTGTTACAGCTCACAGCAACCTCAAACTCTTGTGCTCAAGCGATTCTCTTGTCTCAGCCTCCCCAGTAGCCGGGACTACAGACACTCACCACAATGCCCATCTAGTTTTTCTATTTTTAGTAGAGACAGGGGTCCTGCTTTGCTCAGGCTGGTCTTGAACTACTGATCTCAAGGGATCCACCTGCCTCAGCCTCCCAGATTTCTAGGATTACAGGTATGAGCAGCCATGCTCGGCCTATTAAGCAGCATTCTGATGAAAGGCCAGTGGGCTGTTGTAAGGGCTTATCCCTCATTGCATCCAACTTGTAAACTGCCTGTCACTCCTGTATATAGTTCATTGCTGAGCCCTGGAGGGGAAAAGACACCATGCCCCCACAAAGTAAGTATTAAGATAACTTTTTTTTTTTGAGAGTCTCACTATGTCACCCTTGGTAGAGTGCCTTGGCATCACAGCTCACAACAACCCCCAACTCTTAGGCTTAAGTGATTCTCTTGCCTCAGCCTCCCAAGTAGCTGATACTACAGGTGCCCACCACAATGCCTGGCTATTTTTTGGTTGTAGTTGTCATTGCTGTTTGGCAGGCCCAGGCTGGGTTCAAACCCACAAGCTTGGGTGTATGTGGCAGGCACCCTAGCTACAGGCACCAAGCCAGTATTAAGATAACTTTGCCAAGAGTAAAGTACAATTACTATTGTGCACTAAGCACAGCTCTGCTGAAAACCATGTGGAGGCTTGGCCCCCGGGGCTCAGTGGTTAGGGCACCGGCCCAGGGCTGCCAAACAAATATGACAACTACAACAAAAAAACAGCCCAGCATTGTGGCAAGTGCCGACAGTCCCAGCTACAAGGGAGGCTGAGGCAAGAGAATCGCTTAAGCCCAAGAGTTTGAGGTTGCTGTGAGCGTGACACCACGACACTCTACCGAGGGCGACATACTGACACTCTGTCTCAATAAAAAAAAAAAAAAAGAAAGAAAGAAAAAAGAAAACCAAGAGGAGACAAGCCGAAAGCTGTTCAGGCAAGAACTTTCCGTCTCTATACCACTTAGGTTTTGATTAACTTTTAAAGAATTAGCAATTGGAGAATTCCTGCTAGGTCTCCTTGGATGAATACAAGCACCCAAATATTCCTAGTCACACTCACATAAAAGTAGTAAAAAAAAGAAGTTTGAAATAGAAACAAAGCATCAAACGGTAGCAGAACGTAGAAACCTGACCTGTCCTGGAATGGTTTGTACAAAGTCTTTGGCAGAAGCTTCTACCTCTGCATTAATCTCGTCCCCCAACATCCGAAGGCGACTAGCAACGATAGTCCAGTCAACAGTGGAAGGCTCTCCTGAGTAAGACAAAGGGAACATCTTGGTTACATTTTTCACAATGCTGGAAGGGATGGCAAGTCCCAGGAATCGGGACAATAATAAAAAGTTCTCTAGTCTTTTAAACAATTTTGTTATTGTTCTCTCCCAAGAACTTCAATGCTGTCAATACCAATAGCCAGAAAATCTCCTTCACTGAACTTTTTTCCTTCAGGTATTGCTAAAGCTGAGCGTTTGCCTTTAACACTTAAGGGGAAGTAAAGCATACTCCTTTTAACCTGTCATCAACAGCACAGGCCAGGGGCCTTACCTGAATCAGGTTTGTCTTCAGAGGTTAGGTTCCGACTAGCCATCTGTGGTGCTGGGCCCAAGAATTCCTCAAGCAGAGCTTTCACAACGCATTCGGTTTGTTCCTCAAAAGTTGGGAGGCTTTTCATTTTTGATGTTTGTTTCTGAGTTTACTTTTCCACAAAACAAGCAGTTTTCAGCCCAGTTGGAAGTTAGAACTACTATCAACCTACAGAAGTGTCTAACTCTTATAAAGTTTCCTCATTGGACGGGTCCTGAAACCTTTCCTACCAGCTCTCTTCAAAAATACCTGCTCAGAAAGGTAGGACTTCTCTGAAAAGGTTACCTACCCAGAACTGGGAGACTTGTTGAAGACTTGAAGTTCCTTATCCCACGACCACACCCCACTGGTACAATGAGATTACTGCATAACTTTTATAGTTAACCCTATCTATAACTGAACTTGAGTTGAGAAAGCCTGTTGGATGATTTCATTAGTAATACTTCCTGTTATATACTTTGTTATAGTTACATACGTCTATATACTTTGCTGGTGTAATGCGCACCCTGCTTTTGGCTCAAATGTTCATGAAAAAAAATCTTTCATTTTAAAAAAATTATTTTTGGGGTGGCACCTGTGGCTCAAGGAAAGGGCGCTGGCCCCATGTACTGGAGGTGGTGGGTTCAAACCCAGCCCCAGCCAAAAAGCTGCAAACAAAAAAAAAAAGCCAGGTATTGTGGCTGGTGCCTGTAGTCCCAGCTACTCTAGAGGCTGAGGCAAGAGAATCGCTTGAGCCCAAGAGTTTGAGGTTGCTGTGAGCTGTGATGCCACAGCATTCTACCAAGAGCGACATGGTGAGACTCTGTCTCAAAAAAACAATTATTTTTGGCTTGGCACCCATAGCACAGTGGTTACGGCTCCAGCCACTTACACCAAGGCAAGAGGGTTCGACCCAGCCTGGGTCAGCTAAACAACTGCAACAAAAAATAGCCAGGTGTTGTGGCAGGTGCCTGCAGTCCCAGCTACTTGGGAGGCTGAGGCAAGAGAATTGCTTAAGCCCAAGAGTTTGAGGTTGCTGTGAGCTATGACACTAAGGCACTCTTCCCAGGGTGACAGAGTGAGACTCTGTCTCAAAAGAAAAAGAAATTTTGTGTGTGTCATAGCTCACAGCAACCTCAAACTCTTGGGCTCCAGCTATCCACCTCCCTCAGCCTCCCAGAGTGCTTGGATTACAGGCGTGAGCCACTGCACCCGGCCTCACGTCCTCTAGTTTTAACAGCTACTGTCTTTGCTCCTTTGACATCCACAGTTCTGTGGAATGGCATACCAAATGAGAGCGGGACCTCAGCCATCCATATTGACAATTTGGGTCAGCTCAAAGTTGTAAGTCTTTCAAAGATCGATAACATAAGAATGAAATTCCAAAATTTGATTCTCATAGGCTGCTGGAAGTTTGGGGGCAAGTTTTGTTCATGTTCTCATGTTCAAACCTCTCTTCTTAAAGCACCTTTTCGGTGTCCCTGAGAAATCATCGTTTTTTCTCGAGCAACCCTTTTACTCTCTTCTTGCATTATCTTGGTTGAAACAGAGATCCCAGTTGGACACTGCTGCAGAATCCAGGTCTCCCCCTCCAGCCACTTGGCGGGTTTCCCTCACGTTGCCTGCTTCTCTCTTGGCCTCTCAAGGACCTTTGCTTCCTGCTGCCTCCGCAGTCCGATGACACTCTGTGGCGGGAAGTCCAAAGTGTCTCTCAGCAGCTCTTTTGCCATGCTCTTAGCATATTTAATAATTTTACAAGGGATTTTCCAATAATCTTTGTAAAAATATTAGCTAGATTGGTAGTTCCTGCAGTACAAAGTACAGGAAGAGAAACATCACTCTTCGCTGGCTGAAAATGCTTTCATTACCATATTCCAGGTATTATTTCACGTAGGCGTATTGTTATTGCTTCCTGGAGTTACACTTTTGATGCATAAGCATAAATATAAATATTAAAAACATTTGTAAAGAGGGTGGTGCCTGTGGCTCAGTGAGTAGGGCACTGGCCCCAGCCAAACTGTGACAAAAAATAGCTGGGCGTTGTGGCAGGCACCTGTAGTCCCAGCTACTCGGGAGGCTGAGGCAAGAGAATCACCTAAGCTCAAGAGCTGGAGGTTGCTATGAGCTGTGATGCCACAACACTCTAG
>NW_003852468.1:7567131-7569005 GCF_000181295.1 Otolemur garnettii | reverse complement strand
TGAGACAGAGCCTCAAGCTGTCCCCCTGGGTAGAGTGCTGTGGCATCACAGCTCACAGCAACCTCCAACTCCTGGGCTCAAGTGAGTCTCCCTCCTCAGCCTCCCAAGTAGCTGGGACCACAGGTGCCCGCCACAACGCCCGGTTATTTTTTGGTTGCAGCCATCATTGTTGTTTGGTGGGCCCAGGCTGGATTCAAACCCGTGGCCTTAGGTGTATGTGGCTGGCGCCTTAGCCGCTTGAACCACACGCGCCGAGCCACTGGCTGCTTTCTTAACGCAACTAAACCCAAATTTGGAGTCTGGGTCTCAAAAGCAGTACTCATTATCAGCAAACCTATCATTCAACCTTTCACTCAAACCTGTCTGAGGGGAAGTTATTAATAGCTCCAACTAATAAAACATTCAAGCATAATCAGTAAGTCATTTGTTCAGAATGGAATTTCTACCTAGCAAAATAATCAGAGCCAATCCTCTGTTTTCTGTCCCATTTTAAACAACAGATGACCACTACAGCTTTCAGGACTGCATGTCCAATTAGATGACCAGCAATGATAACCATGTCTTAAAGAGCAAGCTCTCCTAAGACAGAGGGAACACGTTTGTTACAATGCTTAGAGGGATGGCAGTGGATACATGCATATTGTAGTAAAATGGACAAAATCCAGAACACTAATGAAAGCAAATGCTGGTGAGGATGTGGAGCAACAGGAACTCCCATTCATTGCTTCCACTTTGGAGTATGGTTTGACAGTTTCTGACAGAACCCAGCTCTTACCACATGATCCAGCAGTTACACTCTTTGGTATTTACCCCATGGAGTTGAAAATTATGTCCACACAAAAACCTGTACATGGCTGGGCAAGGGGGCTCACGCCTATAATTCTCGTACTCTGGGAGGCCAAGGCGGGTAGATCACCTGAGTTCAGGAGTTCGAGACCAACTGAACCCCATCTCTAAACATAGCTGGGTGTTGTGACAGATGACTGTAGTCCCAGCTACTTGGGAGGTTGAAACAAGAGGATCATTGAGCCCAAGAGTTTGAGGTTGCTGTGAGCTATGGATGCCATGAGATTCTACTGAGGGGGACAAAGTGAGACTCTGTCTCGAAAACAAAACAAACAAACAAAAAACTGCCAAACTTAGAAGCAAGCAAGATGCCCTTCAATAGGTAAATGGATAAATAAATTGTGATATATCAGCTCTACAAGGAGGTTTGGCTCTTTGTAAGAGCTGTAACACTTATACCCTGCTCTGCAAGGTTTGGCTCTTTGTAAGAGCTGTTATAATACCTTTGTAAATAAAACCTAACTTACTGTCCATCCTGTGGTCCAGTGATTAATTCATCGAATCATCGAGATCAAGAGCCTGGAAATCCAAAGTCAAAAATCCAGTATCACTGTCACATTAGAGACAGCCACTTGACAACTCAAGGATTCTAAAACTACATTTATGACATATTCCCAAAACAATATATAAAAACAAAATGTTTATAAGAGATCATCCAACTGGTGTTAAAGAGCTTGCCCAAATTCATACATCAATCAGTGGCAAAGCGGAGATTTAAAACCAGGTCTATCTTACCACAAACTCAAGCTTTTCCCACAATAATCAACCACCTTCCTCATTTCACTATCAGTATGCTTATGTCATCTTTCTAATCTAATCTTGATTGCTTTGCATTATCTTGCATATTCAATGCTATAAACAGGGTATAGGCTCTCAGGGGGCAAGGTGGACGATATTTTCCTCCTTTGGTTACTTCTCTCTGGGACTTCAATGTACTTTGCCAAACCATCTTTCCCACCCAGCTACCGTCTTTCCCCCAAAATAAGACACTGTCTTATATTTATTTTTTCTCAAGAAGACACACTAGG
>NW_003852468.1:7538130-7566774 GCF_000181295.1 Otolemur garnettii | reverse complement strand
AAAAAAAAAAAAAAAAGAATTCCTGCTCAAAAAGAGGGGAATGGATGGGCAGCACCTGTGGCTCAAAGGAGTAGGGCACCAGTCCCATATACAGGAGGTGGTGGGTTCAAACCCAGTCCCAGCCAAAAACTGCAAAAGAAAAAAAAAGAGGGGAATAGAGACATACAATAGTCACTGGTCCATAGCAATCAAATTATGGTCTAGGCACAGTGGCTCATGCCTATAATCCCAACACTTTAGGAGACTGAGGCAAGGAGACTGCTTGAGGGCAGAGTTCAAAATAGCCTGGGCAATATGGCGAGACCCTGTCTCTTAAAAAAAAAATTAGCTAGACATGGTGACATGTGCCTATAGTGCTAGTTACTCAGGAGGCTAAGGCAGGAAAATTGCTTGAGCCTAGGAGTTTAAGGCTTCAGTGAGCTATGATCTTGCCACTGCATTTCAGCCTAAGTGACAAACTGACACCTGTCTCAGTAAAAAAGAAAGGAAGCAGAAAAGGACTTCATGATATACTTCTTGACCTTTGCTCACTTTGCCTATAAATTAGTAAAGCCAGGCTATAGGAGAAATCGGTTCTTCATTGATATCATTTCAAAAGTACAATTTCAGGCAGGTAGTGGTGGCTCATACCTGTAATCCTGGAACTCTGGTAAGCTGAGGCAGTGGGTTGCTTAGCTCAGGAGTTTGAGACCAGCCAGAGAAAGAGTGAGACTCTGTCTTTACTAAAACAGGAAAATTAAGGCCAGATGTGGTAGTTCATGGCTACAATCCTAGCACTCTGGGAGGCTAGGTGGATGGATTGCCTGAGCTCAAGAGTTCAAGATGAGCCTGAGCAAGAGTGAGGCCCCTAGGCGTTGTGGCAGACTGGTGTAGTCCCAACTACTTAGGAGGCTGAGGCAGGGTAGCTTGAACCCAAGAGTTTGAGGTTGCTGTGAGCTATGACGCCACAGCAGTCTACCAAGAGTGACAAAGTGAGACTGTCTCAAAAAAATAAAAAAATTAAAATAGGCTCAGTGCCTGTAGCTCAGCAGCTAGGGCACCAGCCACACATACTAGAGCTGGTGGGTTTGAATCCACCCTGGGCCTGTCAAACAATAAGGACAACTACAGCTATAAAATAGCCTGATGTTGTAGCAGCCACCTGTAGTCGCAGCTCACCTCCTTGGGAGGCTGAGGCAAGAGAATGGCTTAAGCCCAAGAGTTTGAGGTTGCTGTGAGCTGTGATGCCATAACACTCTACCCAGGGCAACAGCTTGAGACTGTCTTAAAAAAAAAAAAAAAATTAAAACAGAGGCTGGGCATCTGTAGCTCAGTGGTTAGTGTGCCAGTCTCATGCTCCTGGGGCTGGTGGGTTCAAACCCAGGTGGGCCTGCCAAACAAACAAACAGAAAAACCTAGCCTCAGTGCCCATAGCTAAGTAGGTAGGGCGCCAACCACATACACTGAGACTGGTGGATTTGAGCCTGGCGCAGGCCTGCTAAACAATGACAACTGCAATAAAAAAATAGCTGGGCGTGAGTTGTAAGTTGCTGTGAACTATGATGCCACAGCTCTCTACACAGGGTGACATGGTGAGACTCTGTCTCAAAAAACCCCCCAAAAACCTAGCCAGAAGTTGTGGCAGCTGGCACCTATAGTCCCAGCTACTAGGGAGGCTGAGGCAAGAGAATTGCTTGAGCCCAAGAGTTTGAGGTTGCTGTGAGCTATGATACCATGGCACTCTACCGATGATAACAAAATGAGACTCTGTCTCCAAAAAAATAAAAAAATAAAAAAACCCAGAAAAATTAGCCGGGCATCATGGTGGGTACCTATAGTCTCAGCTACTTAGAAGGCTTAGGCAAGAGGATCACTTGAGCCCAGGAGTTTGAGGTTGTTGTGAGCTATAATGTCATGGCACTTTAGCCTGTGCAATAGAGTGAGACTCAGTCTCAAAAAATAAATAAATTAATAATAAAAATAAATAAAAGTACACTTTCCATACAATTTTATTTTTTTTTTATTTTTTGCAGTTTTTAGCCGGGGCTGGGTTTGAACCCACCACCTCCGGTATATGGGGCCGGCGCCCTACTCTTTTGAGCCACAGGCACCACCCCACTTTCCATACAATTTTCTAGTTTATATATATGCCTACTACATTACAGGAAAGTAATCAAGTAGAACTTAATCTTCTAAAAGCTCCAGTAGTCAGGATCACTTTGGTATCATCATTTATTCAATTGCTGGACCATATCTAATTTTCTTCAGGTCACAATTTCAGTTAGTTTTTAATTTTTAAAAGCCAATCAGTTTATTCAATTTCCACCACTTGCATTCTATTCCCTTGTTAGACTCTAAATTAACATCACTTCAGTTTTGCTTTAGTACCTAATTAAACATTCATAGTTTAACTGAAAAATAAAAGCATACAAAATGCAATTCTGAAGCTCTCCTGATCCCTCCCTTTCCAGTCCCTGCGGTCCAGGGTCTAAATCAATGAGTCTCAACTAGGGGCTATTTTTCCTCCCACTTGTCCATTTTTAGTTGTCACAACTGGGGTTCTACCAGCATCCAACAGGTAGAGGCCAGAAATAGTGCTGATAATCATTCTACAGTACAGACGAACCACCCTCCCCCCGCCACAAACAATTACCTGGGTTGCACTTTGTGGCTCATACCTGTAATCCCAGTGTTTTGGGAGGCCAAGGTGGGAGGATCACTTGAGGCCAGAAGTTGATGACCAGCCTGGACAACACAGAAAGACCCTATTTCTAAAAAAGGAAAAAAAAAACAAAAAACCTAGGCATAGTAGCTTTTCATAAGGCTATTCTTAGCTACACATGAGGCTGAGGCAGAAAGACCACTTGAGTCCAGGAGTTTAAGGCAACAGTGAGCTGTGATTACACCATTGTACTCTAGCCTAGGCAACAAAGCAAAACTCTATCTCTAAAAGAAATAAAGAAGGAAAAAAAGAAAAAAGTGAATATTTCTTCCTGCCTGGTAATTTTAAAACTGACTGCTGAATCACCTATGCAACCAAATCTGAGGCTCAACTATATTAGCTATGTAGGTCCCTACTGCCTGAACATTTGTGTATTTCCCCATCTCCAACCAAGCTGGTCTTAATTCGTATTTTCCTTTTCCCCATTCTGGATTCTCTGGTCTTACTTATATTTTACCATCATTTTATCACATCTGTTCTTGCCACAAGTTGTCTCAATTAGTGTATAAAATGTGGTCAGGTATGAATAAAAAGTGAGGACAAGTAACAAGAAAACAATTACAACAGTGCTGCTAGATGTGTGTCCTACTTCCTCTGACAGCTCCAAGAACCCTAATGAAGGGAGTGAGGGTCACAGGAAACTTCCTGAAGGAGCTCATGACTGAGCTTAATACCAAAAGATTAGAGTACGTATTAATTAATGAAGATACCAGGGTCAGGAAATGTTCTAGACAAGAAATAAAAGCAGATACTACGGCACAGAGGTACAGAGGCTGCTACATTCCAAACAATGCAAGTTGTTTGCTTCTGCCAAAAGAGAGGGTGTTCTGGGAGTGGCAAAACATGACACTGAAGAGGTACTTCAGACACCATGCTAAGGACCCTGGACTCTCGCCAAAACAGCATGATCAGAAATAGAACAATCAGGAATTTGCTGTAATAATCCAAGGAATAAAGAACGATCCTCACAAATGATGACCCTTATCAGTTTCCACACTTTAGGCATCTTTAATTATTAATGCCATCCCTAAAATTCATTAGAAAAGAATCTAATTCCATCCTCACCCCATTCCCATCCCTTACCAACATTCATCTTTATAACATCACTGTTGAAAAATTGGGTCAATGATCAGTAAGCATGAAAGGACTAAGTCAATGGTCTTTGGGCAAAGACCAAAGAATCCTAATTCTATTCTCCTTTGCATCTGATACTATCTGGACTTACAAGCAGCTCTAATAAGAAAAACTAAGGAACTCTGATAGTTATCCATCTTATTCAGGACAAGCAACAAGAATTTGTTATGATTTTATGTCTCCAATTGTCCCAATCACAGTTTCTAATACAGAAATAAAACTGTTCAGTGTCTCCATCCTTGCCTCAGTTTGTTTCACAGAGATCTGTATTTCCGAGTTCTCAGGCTCCACCAGCAATTCTGTTAAGAAGAGACAGCCAGTATCATCCTGAGCACTGAGGTATGCTTTCCATGGTTGCGCCCCAGCCCTACTCATTGCGATGGTTTGGATGTTCACTACTTGAAGAGCCATCTGGAGAGTGTCAGGGTGGACTGTTCCCTGCCATGGCAATACGTGCTGATGAGCAACTTTGAGGCTAAGCCAAGTTTTCTCAAAATACTCAGCAGTAAGCTGGAGATTGGGAATTAGCATGAGGCTTCCAGAATCAGGGAGTTCTTGTATTCTCTCCTTGTTTTCTTCAGGAATCAGGGATCCTGGAAGAGTCAGAAAGCTTGTGTGAGAGATATCCTTAATCGAGAGGAGCTAAATTTTTTAACCTAAATTCCCATAAGTATACAATGTGTACTTCTGCCTTTGGACAAATGGCTTAAATAACCAATGAACCTCTAACTTGCTCACAAAGTCTTCAAATTTTAGCATACTCTACTTTTAGAAATCATTGCAAAGATAAAAATTTACCACGATAAAATATAAAATGTAATGACTATTTTTACCTGATGTGGCAAAAGATGTGGTGTTAGAAAGCTCTGGGCCATGACGCTTTGCCCCCTGGTATTTAGAAATAGTTGCCCAGCGGGCTTTGCCGTAGACTGGCACCAGTGTGTTGAAGTCTGAGGCCCAGCTGTTCACAGGTCTTTCTGCTGGATCCTCCAAAAGTCCAAGAGAAGGATCAGATTTTGGGCTACACAGGATCCGCCTAACTTCGTCAATGCCAACTAACAAGAGGCGATAATAAAAGAGACCTCGGTCCCGGACAGCCATATCCTTCTCTTCCTCTGAGGTAAGACAACAGATTGAGTTAATTAATCCCCTTCCTCCTATCCTCATGCCAACAATAATAGGAGAAAACAAAAATGAAGAGAAAACCCTATATAGTATTAACATTTTCTTGGGCCCCCAATACGACTTATCAAACAATGAAAACTAAGAGAATTTCTACTGTGGGTCATACCAAGTACTGTTTCCTTCTGAGAAACCTACCTATGCAGTAATGTAACAAACGTCCCAGCATGTCCTGGCACTCAGCAGGTCGAGAGAGGAAAAGGCGCAGCAGAGCCGTGAGTAGCTCCATCTTAACAGCTGGAAAAGTCTCTGATTTCACGTTGTCTACAAAGTCCTCTAATACATAAGGAGCATTGGGAATTCTTTCCCCGTGGACCCCAAGTAGCCAAATAAGTGCCTGCTTCCCCTATAGAATAAAAGAATTAGGACAGGTGCGCAATACTTGGCTGTCCAAAACACAGGACAGTGGGTGGTGTCTGTGTCTCAGTGGGTAGGGTGCTGGCCCCATATACCGAGGGTGGTGGGTTCGAACCCAGCCCCAGCCAAACTGCAGCAACAACAACAAAAAAACAGCCGGGCATTGTGGCGAGCACCTGTAATCCCAGCCACTCGGGTGGCTGAGGCAAGAGTATCACCTAAGCCCATGAACTGGAGGTTGCTGTGAGCTGTGATGCCACAGTACTCTACCGAAGGTGACAAAATAAAACTCTATCTCTAAAAAAAAAGGACAGTAAACAACCTAGTTTTGTTTTTCCCTTAGTGATAGTAAAAAAGGCATAATCTTTCATTTACTTCAATTTGCATTTTATTGATTACCCTCTATTACACTCTCTACAACAAATATGAACAAAATGTGTAAGAGGAAACTCAAAATTATCATAACCTTCGTTTTACTGGAAGCTACTCAGAGTCTAAATTTTTTATGAAAGTGGTTAATAAATTAATAACCTAGAGTGCACATCAGAGTTATCTCTGATGGCTTTTTTTTTTTTTGTCTGAGACAGAGTCTCACTATGTCGCCCTTGGTAGAGTACTGTGGTGTCACAGCTCACAGCAACCTCCAACTCGTGGGCGTAAGCAATTCTCTTGCTTCAGCCTCCCAAGTAGCTAAGATACAGGCACCTGCCACAACGCCCAGCTATTTTGTTCTTTTTTGTAGTTGTTATTGCTGTTTGGCAGGCCCGGGCCACGTTCAAACCCGCCAGCCCTGGTGTTTTGTGGCTGGCACCTTAGCCACTGAGCTACAGGCACCAAGCCTGTAATGATTCTTAAAAAATACATCTGTCTAGGCTCACCACTCCTGAATATTTAAGCCAGTAGACCTGGGATGAAGCCCAAATCTGTAAAAATTCCATAAATGATTCTGATTCTCATTCCAGCTAAAAACTCCATGCTCTAAATTTCTTACTCAAAAATATTCAAAAAAACAATGGCACCACAAAGTATTTATAATAAAAACCATAGATAAAGGCTAGGCATGGTGGCTCACACCTGTAATCCTAGCACTCTGGGAGGCTTAGGTGGGTACACTGCCTAAGCTCACAGGTTTGAGATCAGCCTGAGCCACAGCAAGACCTTGTCTCTAAAAATAGCTGGATCTTGTGGCAGGCAGTGGTAGTTGCAGCTATTTGGGAGGCTGAAGCAAGAGAATCGCTTGAGCCCAAGACTTTGAGGTTGTTGTGAGCTATGAGGCCACAAAACTCTACTGAAGGTGACAAAGTGAGACTCTGTCTCCAAAAAAAAAGATAAATCCCATTTTTATTTTTAATTTATTTCCTATAATACTTTTGAGAAAGGATCTCTGTCATCTAGACTGGAGTACAGTTACACGGCTCACTGTAGTAAGTCCAACTCCTGGGCGAGGAGTCCAACTCCTCCTCAAGCGAGGCCTCAGGCTTAGCCCTCTCCTAAGTACCTAGGACTATAAGTGTGTGCCACCATGCCCAGGTAATCTTTAAAATTCTTTTATTTATTTATTTATTTATTTATTTTTGAGACAGAGCCTCAAGCTGTCCCCCTGGGCAGAGTGCCGTGGCATTACAGCTCACAGCAACCTCCAACTCCTGGGCTCAAGCGAGTCACCTGCCTCCGCCTCCCAAGTAGCTGGGAACACAGGCGCCCGCCACAACGCCCGGCCATTTTTGGTTGCAGCCGTCATTGTTTGGCGGGTCCGGGCTGGGGATTCGAACCCACCACCTTAGGTGTACGTGGCTGGTGCCTTAGCCGGTTGAGCTATAGGCGCCGAGCCTAAAATTCTTTTAGAGATAGGGTTTCACCACGTTGGTCAGGCTGGTCTTAAACTCCTATCCTAAAAAAAAAAAATCCTCCTACTTCAGCTTCCCAAACTGCTGGGATTACAGACATGAGCCACCATGTCTGGCCTATTTTATAATTTATTTCCCCTCTAAAGCCAAAGAATCTGTGGTGGCAATCAATTCTAAGAGTTTCCACTTCTAACACAGGATAGAAAGAATAATCAGATTCTGTCTCAGAGAGCAGGGTCCCAAGCATTCCCCTTCTACCTAGAAGTAAAGGAGAATTACAGTCTACCTCACTATCTTGAATGTTCTCCTCACAGCCGGGCAGGGCCTGACACACAGCTTCGGTACACTGAGGACACAACCAAACCAGGTCTCGGAAAGTCTGCACCACCACTACAACACATCCCAGGATATAAGAATACAGGATTAAAGCCTCCCTGTAGGAAGAAATCTTAAGAAGAGTCATATATTCAGACTTGATTTCTGGCTGAATTTCTTTAAAACTGGTTTTGGAGGGGTGGTCAATGATTATCTGGGAAATGCAATCACATGGTAATAATTTCTTGAAGCAATCTCTTATCAGATTGCATGAGGATAATGAGCTAATGGATAGGAAAGCATTTTGTAAAATGTAAAGCTTTGTGCAAACGTGGGGTAGTGTTGCTACTGAATGATACTCTAAATTTAGATAGTGTAAACGGAGCCATCATGACTGGGACTATGGTGAGGCAAGGGAGGTGTATCTAGGGTGCAAAATGTAAGAAGACATACAGAGTTGGTTACTACATGAACCTGAGAATTTTTTGTTTTTTGAGACAGAGTCTCACTCTGTCACCTTGGATAGAGTGCTGTGACATCACAGCTCACAGCAACATCAAACTCTTGGGCTCAAGCAGTCCTCTTGCTTCAGTCTCCCAAGTAGCTGGGACTACAGGAGTGTACCACTAAGCCAGCTAGTTTTTCTATTTTTTTTTAAATCTTTTTTTTTTTTTTTTTGGAGACAGAGTTTCACTTTCTCACCCTTGGTAGAGTGCCATGGCAGCATCACACTGCTCATAGCAACCTCTAGCTCTTGGGCTTAGGTGATTCTCTTGCCTCAGTAGAAGGTGGGCAAGGCTTAGGTGATTCTCTTCCCAAGTAGCTGGGATTATAGGTGCCCACCACAATGCCCAGCTATTTTTTTGCTGCGGTTTGGCTGGGGCCCAGTTTGACCCCACCACCCTCGGTATACAGGGCTGGCACCCTACTCACTGAGCCACAGATGCCGCCCCTAGTTTTTCCATTTTTAGTGTAGACTGGGTTTTGCTCTTGCTCAGGCTGATCTCAAACTCCTGAGCTCAGGCAATCCTCCCACCTCAGCCTCCCAGAGTGCTAGGATTACAGGTGTGAGCCACAGCACCCACCAGTAAAAGCTTTCTTTAATTTTGCATCCTAGGCACCTTGCTTGCTTTACCCTTGTTGTAGCCTGGAAGCCACCACCTACAGTATTTGGTCATAAAAGAAAAAGAGGGATAAAAACGGGGAAATAATAAGCAAAGTCATCCTGGTACCCTTCCTTATCTACCATACAGCCTTGCAGACTCATGGTAGCCTGAAGGCTCAATACTCCGTTAGATGTATACACTGTATGCTTCTCTGACAGCAACAGATGATGATATAAAGAAAAGTTAAAACCTCTGTATTACTCCTTCAACAACAAATATTTTTTAAACAACTACTACAGGCCAGACATTTGTCGAAAAGCTCCTAGAAAGGTAGCCATTACCTGTGGTAATGTGCTCTTGTCGAAGCCCTAGCAACTCTGTTAGAATCTGTACACACTGATCTGTGTAAGTCCTAGCAATGCCACCTGCAGAGAAAGCAAAGAAAAAGATCAAGTCAGATACTAATACTTCATTCTAGAATTATTTCCCACCAAAGACAAAAGGATCAGAGATTACCAAAAAAAAAAAAAAAAAAATCACCTCTTATTTGATGAAATAAAAGAATCTAAGTTTGCTATAAATGGAACTTCAGTAAAAAGCATTCCATTTTTTTTCCATAGACTACTAGAAAATTAAAAGTTCATTAAAAAAAAGAATTTCTCATTGAACAAGTTTGGGAACTTACAGTACAAAGGTTTTTATGTGGCAGCCAGATATATGAAGCACTGTTTCTGTTGAAACATACCCACAAAGGATATTCCTGATGGAAACACTTGCCAGCAGTCTCCTGACTGTAGGGATTTCTATTCTCTCCTTTGTTCCCTTTTCTCTGCCCCTAAAAATAATCATGCTTTATTTTAAATACGAGGGTTCCTCCATCTCCTCTTACACTTCAAAACACTCCAAAACCTAGCTCCTTAGCTTTTAGTTTTGTTATTTTCTCCCAGAGACAGGATATCGCTCTGTTACCCATAGCTCACTGCACTCTCAAAACTCCTGGGTTTTTTGATCTTCCTGCCTCAGGCTCCCGAGTAGCTGAGACTACAGGCATGTGCCACCACACCCAGCTAATATTTTAACTTTTCTCTAGAGATTCGCTCAGGCTGGTCTCAGACTCCTGGCCTCAAGCAGTCTTCCCACTTCAGCCTCCCAAAGTGTTGGGATTTCAGGCATGAACCACAGCACCTGGCCTGCTTTCAGTTTTGAGTTACTCTAGGCTTTTACATCCTAGACAGGATAATATGAAAAGGTCTAGGAGGTTTAAGATTTATTTTGTATTGGTCTATACTCAGCACAACACACAGTCTATAGCAGAAGTTCAGTAATGAACTGACGTAGGACTCAGAACCAAAAAAACTGGATTATAGTCCTAGTTTGGAACTATATGATCTTCTGGCAATTTGATAACCTTTTTTTTTTTTTTTTTTTTTTTTTTTTTTTTTGAGACAGAGCCTCAAGCTGTCCCCCTGGGCAGAGTGCCGTGGCATTACAGCTCACAGCAACCTCCAGCTCCTGGGCTCAAGCGAGTCTCCTGCCTCCGCCTCCCAAGTAGCTGGGACCACAGGCGCCCGCCACAACGCCCGGCTATTTTTTGGTTGCAGCCGTCATTGTTGTTTGGCGGGTCCGGGCTGGGGATTCGAACCCGCCACCTTAGGTGTACGTGGCTGGCGCCTTAGCCGGTTGAGCTATAGGCGTCGAGCCTTGATAACCTTTTTTTGTGCAAGACTTTCTTCACTTTGAGTAACACTTGCTACTTTTCCTGATTGCTTTGCAAGTCTGTGGTAAGATGATGTATAGGACAGCATTTTGGACAGAAGACAACAACAATTTTAAGTTGCCTGTATTCTCTATCCTAGAAGATACACAGCAACACTTGGGGGGAAAAATCTCCCTTGTTTGTAGTCACTGCCCCAATTCTTGAGTGCATGGTAATTTATCTCTGAAGCAAGATTCATGCCCTTTGGCTTTCTATGTTCTTCTGACCATAGCTTTCTAACTGGCTGGTCTAGCTTCTCAAAAGGAAAAACAGCAGACACCTACCTATGGCAAAGATGGCAGCCTGTGAAAAGTCAGCAGACACATCAGTGCAGTACCCACGGAGCTCCTCCAGCACCTGCTGCACGTTCTCATCATTCACCAGCTCACAGAGCACCTCCACCTTCTGCAGTTTGATGTAGTGGGGCTCCGAGTAGGAGCAAAAAAACTTTTTATAGTGGCTGCTAAAATGACCTGGCAAACTATGCAAGATCTGGCGCACGTGGCAAAGGGCAACAAAACAGAGTTCCCGGCTCTCTGAAGAACAGGCAGCTAGCAAAGGGCCCTTGACTCGCACAAGCACATCTGTTTGTACATGTGGAAATTTTTTTGCCAAGATCAGGAAGAGTTTTGTGGCTCCCATCACCACACCTGGGCTACTGCTTTTGAGAAAGCTGTCCAGCAAATTGAGAATGTCAAACAATTCTTCCTCACTGCGGGGTTGGTAGCGTAGCAGAAAGTTCAATACTTCAGCCTGGCCCCATTGGTCCAATTTTGACATACTATACCAAAATGAAACAAAAGCACTATTTTATCAACAAAATTAGCTCCATGCTACTGCCACATAACCAGTCAGCTATTCATCATAACAAATAGGCTATTGCATATTGAATCATTCTTTTTACATACTATTAATATGTAACAGTAACACAAAATAGTCTTTAAATTCTAAGATGAGCTGATGGTATAAATGCACACTCAATTAAGGCCAAAGATGTGATCAGTATAGACAGGGTACTGATTCTCTACATTTTAAGACACTGTAAGTACCTTAATTTGGGAGGACATAGGAACCAATTGGAGATAGGAGGAACCTATCTCTTCAGGATGTTCCTTCTATCTCTCTATATTACCAAGAGAAACTAAGATTGTAAAAAAAAAAAATCCTGACAGTGAAATGTAAGGAAGTTAAAAATTATGGTTATATGGTTATGGCTTAGTGCCCATAGCACAGTGATTACTGCATCAGCCACATACACTGAGGCTGACAGGTTCAAACACAGCTGAACCAGCTAAACAACGACAACTATAACAAAAAATAGCCAGGCGTTGTGGCAGGTGCCTGTAGTCCCAGCTACTTGGGAGGCTGAGGCAAGAGAATTGCTTAAGCCCAAGAGTTGTAGGTTGCTGTGATGCCATAGCACTCTACTGAGGGTGACGTAGTGAGACTCTGTCTCAAAAAAAAAAAAAAAAATTATGGTTAACTTTCCTTTCCACCTTACAAAAGTTGTTCAAGACTTCGTAATTCAACACATCAATAAGATTCCATTATGTTGCAAATCTCATAATAAAAAAAGCAGTAAGGCATCCAAACCGATTTAAGAGATGGTGGGCAATGGGCTTATTGATGACAACACCTCCTTCCTGTTTCAGAATTTCCTCTAGAGACCTCAGGCAGTTCACAACCACAATCGGATCCTGGTCACGCAGCAAACTGTATAACTCATTTACCAGGGCACCATCTGTAAAAAAAGAACAAAGATCTCAGATAAAGAAGAAAAGCTTCAGAGTCACAGGGATAGAGCCAGAGTAATAGTTCCCGACAGACAAAACTGAGCTCCTCTGCCACAAAAACCACAAAGGCAATAACAAAGTACAAGGCAAAAAAATTGTCATCTCCAGACTATTCTAAATGGCTAATGCAAAGGCTCTCACCTGTACCCCAAAGAAAGAACTTCTTTAACCTCAGAAAATACCAAGCTCTATAGCCTACTTAAAGAGACATGTTAAAAATGGGGTCACATTTTTATTTTCTACCACAACTACATAATCTTAAGCGACATTCATAATAGAAGAACAAATATTGGTCATGAGAGGTTACACCGAACTTACCCACTTCAGCGTCTCCATGAAGATTATGCATCTTGGCACAACCAAGGACTGCTACCCTCCTGACATATGAAGCCTTATCCCGTAAGCCATTGAGAATAGGTTGTTGGATATATTCCTGCACACCAGGCATCCTAAGCAACACATCCTAGAGTTAGCCAGATCCTGAAAAGCTTATACCAAACTTAAAAAGCCATAATTTCATAATTTCACTTTTCATTTGGAATAATGCTGCACAGGTAGAAAGAAAGATATATAGATAATAGTTTAGAAATCTTTAACCAAAACTGAGGGCTATCTTACGAGAATGAGTATGGAAAACTCCCTTTAACCACATGATATTACTTATTACGTCAAAGTAATAGCTAAAAATCTGAGTTCAGGGTACAATACTGTTTTCCCAGGGTACAATACTATTAAGAAGCTCAGGGCAGCGCCTGTGGCTCAAAGGAGTAGGATGTTGGCCCCACATACTGGAGGTGGTAGGTTCAAACCCAGCCCCAGCCAAAAACTGCAAAAAAAAAAAAAAAAGGCAACTCAGTGCCAGGCGCAGTGGCTCACACCTATAATCCTAGCACTTTGGGAGGCTAAGGGGAGTAGACTGCCTGAGCTCACAGGCTTGAGACCAGCCTGAGCAAGAGCAAGACCTTCTCTCTAAAAATAGACAGGCGTAGTAGCCTATAGTCCAGCTACTAGGGAAGCTCACTCATGAGGACCTTTTGAGCCCAAGAGTTTGAGGTTGCTGTGAGCTATGATAATGCCATGCCACTGAACCCCAGGACAACAGAGGGAGACTGTCTCAAAAAGAAACCTGCATCATGATCTCCAGAATTCATCAGCCACTGAGGACTAGCCAGGGAAGAGGATGCTTACCTAAGGCTACACATGCTCCGTAGTGCCAGCCCTCGCACCATCGGGTTGGGGTCTGAGCAGTCTTTGCACAGTGTGTTGATGGCAAGAAGAGCCAGATCTGGTTTTAGGGGTGCATAAGTGCACATGTACAGATAAACCAACTTCTTCTGAACGATGTCCACAGTGGCACTGGCCTTCACCATTTCCATGAAAACACCAGACATGTCCAAGCCCTGAGTCATGTGCCTGAAACCAACACACAAGGCAGAAAGAAATAAAATACAAAATCTCCAACTTACAGTGGAAGAGGTTTACTTACATATGTACTGGTTATCCAACAAGATTATGATCTCTTCCAAGTAAGTAATTAGGGCTACCTTGTCTATACATCACAATACTTCACACCATGGGCCTGGAATAAACATTATTCTTCTATCCATTCAATACTTATTGAATCCCTTGTACATTCTAGTGAAATTCCACTTTTCTATCCAAGGACGTGCTCTGGGGACAGAATCTTGAAAAAGGTATGACCTCTGGGAATTAAAAGTCTATTAAGGAGCCAGACAAGAAAATCCCTAATTCCATACAATAGACAAGTATTTAAACAGAAGTAATATGCAAGGTATAGAACACCACTAATTATAGCACAATAGATAAGTACTAAAACAGAAGTTATGCACAAGGTATAAAAGGGATCCAGAGGTTTGACAATGGCAGGAAGTCAGAGAATCACTTCACAGAGGAAGTAATACTGTAGCTGAATGAGCAGGAGCTCACCAGGCAGATGTGACAGAGCACAGCTGAGGCATGTAGATATGAGCAAGAATAACACACTCTTTTAAGAGTATGCAGGTAGTTGGATTAATAGGTTGCTCCTTGGCTGCTATGTTTGGACTTCATTCTGTAGATTATCGTTTCACTAAGGTCTCTTATGGGTATTAGCTGAGATGTTTGTTGAATATATACATTCTCCTGTATTCCATCCCACCCTACTGAAATCAGAATCAATCTTTGGACTGGATAAAAAATCTGCATTTTTATGCCAGGTGCAATGATTCATACTTGTAATCCTACTACTCTGAGAGGCCGAGGCAGGTGGATTGCTTGAGCTCAGGAGTTCAAGACCAGGCTGAGCAAGAGTGATAATCTATCTCTACCAAAAACAGAAAAACTAGCCAGGCGTTTGGGGGGGCACCTGTAGTCCCAGCACTCAGGAGGCTAAGGTAGGAGGATCGCTTGAGACTAAGAGTTCAAGGTTGCCGTGAGCTATCATGCCATGGCACTGTACCCAGAGAGTGTCTCAAAAAACATAAAAGAGAATAATCTGTATTTTACAATAAATCTGTATTCTGTGCACACTAAAGTTCAGATTTGCAAATGGGAAAATTCTGACTGAAATGTGGCAAAGTGGCCTTTAAGTAAGCTTCTGCAATTGCTTTGGTGATAAAGGCCCTTAGCCAGAACAACAATGCCAGTAAAAAGGAGAGGATGGAGGCTTCAACCTTCAGAAGCCAAGGATCAGGTGTCATTAAGGTTGACTTGGCTGGCTAACACTGGCTGACATTCACCAACACAATTATAAGCAGAAGGACAGATTTGGAGAGAAGAGAAGAATGTCGGCGCTATTTTGCACAAACTTTTGATAAATTACCCAGGTAGCAGTGGGATATGTGGGTCTGAGGCCTGCACTTAGATATATCATAGGTCCAGGTGTCAGCAGTAATTGTTCAAGCCCATGACAAGTGGAACCACCCAACTGAGTAAAAGATGTCACACAAGGAAGACTGAGATGGTACTCCAGAGAAGGACGATGAAGACCGAATCATACAACTGCCGTGTATGGACGTTCATTTACTCTTCCAGTGCGGCCAGGGTATTGAGTCCAGATGGGGACTGCTAAGGGGGTGAGGGTGGGGGCATTTATGAAGCTAAAGGTGTTGGGTGATACCTAATTACTCGTTGGATGACATTCCGGTAGCGCAGCCTATCAGCTTGAATGTGAGGATTACACAGAGCCTTCTTCAACTCCTTCACCACGTCCTCAGAGCCAAGGTAAGGCATCTTCTCTAACAGTCACGGGGCAGTTCCCACAAATCCCTGGGTAACTCCCGGGCTCGCAGGCGCGGTGCGGGAGCCTGAATAAAGGAAAAAGACCACGGCGTGCTCTCGCCCCAGGCCCGGAACCCAGGCCCTCCGACACGCTTCAACCCCTCCGCCCCGCGGCGAGCCCCGCCAAAGGCCGTTCAAGCCCCACCCTAGACCTGCAGGCTGTCCGCTCCGCCGACAGCCCACTCGGCGACCTCTAAGCCCTCGGCCCGATTCCAACCCCACCGCCGAGTTCCGTAGACCCCTCCCTCTGCAGTTCCAGCCTTTCCTGCGCCTCCGCGCCGTTGCCGTCACGGATAAGCCCAATCAGGCTCTCTGCGGAAGTCCCGCCCCTTCTCCCGGGGAACAAACAGAGCAGCCGCCACTCTCCTAGCGAGCGCAGAGCGTAGTGCGCGCCCAGACCTTAGGGTGCCCTTCCCCCAGCCTCTCACCTCCTGGCGCAGCCGCACGGCCCCCTCGCGGCGATCGGTAATCGGGTGCTTCGGCCTGTCTCCTCCCAGCAGCGCGCGCTTTGAGCGCCGGGCCTGCGCTCCCGCGCGCGGGTTGGAGTGTCCGGTACCTGTCGAGGTTGCGATTTCTACGGAACCGTCGCTTTCTTCTTTGCTCGCACTAGAAACTTATTTCTCTACTTAGCTGACTTTCCCTTAGGGTTCCTGGCCCTGTTCTTGCCCCAGCATGACTTTTATCGGGGCGCCGTGGTGGAAGCCTCACACAGAAGCCCTGTCCTCTCGAAGTTCCCGGCGGTGACGCTCCAGCCCCTCTGCCATGAACGGGGTCTTGATCCCCCATACGCCCATCGCGGTGGACTTTTGGAGCCTGCGCCGGGCTGGTGCCGCGCGGCTCTTCTTCCTGACCCACATGCACTCGGACCACACTGTGGGCCTCTCCAGCACCTGGGCGCGGCCCCTCTACTGTTCCCCAATCACTGCCCACCTCTTGCGGCGGCACCTCCAGGTATGGGGCCGGGAGCCGGCCTCGAGGGGCTGGGCCGGACCTCTGAGTGGAGACTCCCGCCCCATTACGGCCTTGGAGGCGTTCAACGGGGGCCAGGAGAACGGATTTGTACAACTGAGAGAGGTTGTAGAAACGCATCTTTAGTCCAGAATAAGAGTGTGGCTTCCAGCCTAGCGACTTGAGATATTTTAGCTATATGTTGAGGGGATCTTCTTAGTCCTGCCATGGAAACTGTTCCTACTTTTCGTACAAACTAAATATTTACCAAATTTGCCTCATCTTAATCCAGCTAATGTGCTGGGTACATAATACAGACTCTCCAGCCCCTTCCCCACTCCACCCCATGTGATTCAGTAAATATGGCTAGTGTGGGTTCTGGATATGTGCCCAGAATTTTTAAAACAATTGCCTTCAATGGGTTACGATCTGATCAGGAGAAAGTTTGAGAAAAGCTGATTAGACTACCTTCTGAACTCTTAACAGAGGGGAAGGTGGGGAGGAGGAGAAGGAAGGGCCGTTTGTTTGGGAATTTCCATCACAGCTTCTGTTCCAGGTGGCTAAGGATTTATTTGGTTAGCTTTCCTTGATTCGTGTAACAGTGATAGATCCAGGAAAGGGAGTCTGTGTTCCTTGGGATGACCAGTTGTTTCCTCAGGTATCTAAGCAGTGGATCCGAGCACTGGAGGTTGGTGAGAGTCATGTATTGCCTCTAGATGACATTGGAAGAGAGACCATGACTGTAACCCTCATCGATGCCAATCACTGCCCAGGTTCTGTCATGTTTCTCTTTGAAGGATATTTTGGAACCATCCTCTACACAGGTGGGCCTCTGGAGGGTCCCTCCTACCTTTCCAGCAAGGATGTCACTTTTCTTGTGCATCCTTAACTCAGAAGTCTGAAGCCTTCTAGCTTTATCCCGTATGAGCACAGTGACCCCTTATCATCTAATTTCCCATATTTTTAAGAGTCTAAACCTAATAAAGAGTAATTTTAAAAGGAGAAGAATGGAGACATTTGTGCAAAGAAACTATGCACCTATACTGCGTAGTTCAGTGCCAAGCCACATAACAGTTCTTCCACAGACCCATAAGCAAATGCTAATCTGGTGTGGGAGGTAGGAGAGGTCTTCTGCTCTTTTGTCTCTGACCTTCTCCCGTGTATGTATTTTTCCAGGTGATTTTCGATATACACCATCCATGCTAAATGAGCCAGCTCTGATGTTTAGAAAACAGATTGATACTTTATACTTAGACAACACCAATTGCAACCCAGACATGGTTCTTCCTTCCCGACAAGAAGCTGCCCATCAGATTGTCCAGCTCATTCAAAAGCACCCACAACATAACATAAAGATTGGTGAGTTATTTCCTTTCCTTTTTCTCTCACCCATAGCTAATGAATCAAGGTTTTTTGAGTGTTCTTACATACCTTGACCACCTTGTTTAAAATGTCAACCTGCCCTCCATCCTTTTTCTCAACTCCCGATTCCTTACACCTATTTGATTTTTTATACCACTCATCACCCCTGAATATACTTTATATGTTTTTAAATATATTATTGCTTATTTATTATTTGTTCCCCATTTCCCTTGCCACCCCTCACACACATGAATATAAACTTGAGAGCATAGATGGAAGTGGGAATAATCTTTGTGTGTTAGTGGAACAGAGAGTTGGTGACTCTCTAGTATGACAGTGAGCAAGGAATGGAAAATCATAAGGGGCTGGAATGCTGGCAAGCCATTTGGACTTGATCCTAAATCCAAGGATATTAAGTAGAAGAGGGACAATATGGCACTCATTACAATATTTTCGATAATTTACATATTTATTGTATATATATTTTTTTGAGACAGAGCTTCATTTTGCTGTGGAATCATAGCTCACAGCAACCTCAAACTCTTCGGGTCAAGCAATTCTTTTGCCTCAGCCTCCTGGGTGGCTGGGGCTAAGCACACCCACCACCGTGCCTGGCTATTTTTAGATACGGGGTCTCACTCTTGTTCAGGCTAGACTAGAACTCCTGAGCTGAGGCGATCCACCTGCCTTGGCCTCCCAGAGTGCTAGGATTACAGGCTTGAGGCACCGTGAATGTGCTTTCTATTGTGTGTCTCACCCTACTGGAATGTAAGTTCTATGGTGGGGGGGCTCTTTGTTTTATTATGGGTAATATCCCAGAGGCCTATATTGATACCTAACAGAACTATTCAATTGATATTTGTTATGTGAATGAGTGAAATTTGTTAGAAGATAGATTTTTTTTTTTTTTTTTGAGACAGAGTCTCACTATGTCATCCTTGGGAGAGTGCAGTGACATCACAGCTCACAACAAACCTCAAATTCTTGGGCTTCAGTGATTCTCTTGCCCCAGCCCCCCAAGTAGCTGGGACTACAGGGGCCCTCCATAACGCCCAGCTATTTTTTTGTTGCAGTTGTCATTGTTGTTTAGCTGGTCCAGGCTGGGTGAATGTGGTAGGTGCTCTACTGCCTGAGCTACGGGTGCTGCCCAGAACATAGATGTTTAAATGAGTGGTGTGCTTTAAATTAGGTACATTGAGGGAAGTTCTTCAGTTCTTTTCCCCTTCCAGAAGCTTTGGTGCTTTTTACTTCTTCTGTATTCCTAACTTCTTTTTTTTTTTTGTAGTTTTTGGCCAAGGTCAGGTTTGAACCCGCCACCTCTGGTATATGGGGCCAGTGCCCTACTCCTTTGAGCCACAGGTGCCGCCCTCCTTTCTAACTTCTAATAAAAGTCCTATCTTAACCACTTGGGAGGGGGGGGGAAGTAATAATAATATATTAGGTACTAACCGAAGAAAGAAAAGACAGCCATATGATTGTTCTGGTGATTCCACACAGGTACAGAATTATTTGGGGGGCTCTTCTTTTGAAGTTGCCTTTTGAGGTAGTTTATGAAAAAAAAATTATTATTATTATTTTTTTTTATGGAGACAGAGTCTCACTTTATCACCCTCGATTGAGTGCAATGGTGTCACAGAGCTCAAGTAACCTCCAACTCCTGGGCTTAAGCCATTCTCTTGCCTCAGTCTCCTGAGTAGCTGAACAATTTATTTTAAGAAATGTAAAATTGATCCTGTGGCTCAAGCGGCTAAGGTGCCAACTACATACACCTGAGCTGGCAGGTTCAAATCCAGCCCAGGCCCCCCAGACAACAATGCTGCAACCAAAAAATGGCCGGGCATTGTGGCGGGCGCCTGTAGTCCCAGCTACTAGGGAGGCAGAGGCCGGAGAATCGCTTGAGCCCAGGAGTTGGAGGTTGCTGTGAGTTGTGATGCCACAGCACTCTACCCAGGGGGAGAGCTTGAGGCTCTGTCTCAAAAAAAAAAAAAAAAGAAGAAATAGGTGAGTGGGGTGGTGCTTGCCTGTAATCCCAGCCAATAAGGATGCTGAAGTGGGAAGATCACTTGAGGCCAGGAGTTGGAGCTCAGCTTGGGCAACAAACCAAGACTTTGTCTCTAAAAAATTTTTTTCAAAATTTAACTAGTTGGGGCAGAGGAGGAGGGGAGGGATAAATTCACCCATTGGGTACAGTGCACACTATCTGGGTGAAGGACACACTTAAAATTTTGACTCAGTCTATACAAAAAGTATATAAATAAAATGTGTACCCCCTAATATTTTGAAATTTAAAAAAATTAGCTGGGCATGGTGGTATATGCCTATCATCCCCTCTACTTAGGAGGCTGAGACAGAAGGATTGCTTGAGCCCAGGAGTTTTTGAGGCTACAGTGAGCTATGATCACACCACTGCACTCAAGGCTGGGTAACAGAGAAATACCCCTCTCTTTAAAAAAAATTAACAGATTTAATTCTAAATAACTTTTTTGGTTTTTTCCAGAATTATAAATCCATAAAAGGGAAAAGATTTACCAAATGTTTTTAAAGGAGATGGGCCAACTCTGAAAGAAATTTCAAAGTGAGATTAAACAAAGGCTTTGAAACATTTTTATACCTTCCAGGGTAACTACCAAACTGATTGAGAAATATTCTCTACTCTCAGGATTGCTTAACTGGTCATAAATATTAATCCTAATCATTCTTGAAGTTTTAATGTAGAATTTTCCCAAAGAAGTACAGTTGACTAGGAGGGTTTTGTGGTAGGGCTTGATAAACTTGCAAATACTATGTATGTGATAAGCTCTGTGCCAAGTATCCAATTAACAGTGGTGACATAAAGATGAGTAAAATGGTCTCTGACTTTGAGGCCCTGTAGTCTACCAGGGAAGGACCTAGAGAGGAGGAAGAATGGGTATATGTAGAGAGAAGAAAATCAGCTACATTTCTGCCTGAAGAGTGAGATTTTGACTATAATTAGGAATAAAGTGAGAATAAAAGCAATGTAAGTTCTATTAAGGAATTCACCAAAAAAAAAAAAAAGGATCTTTTTCTTGCTACCTTCTTTCTCTGAAAAAAAAAAAGAAGGAATTCACAATCTGATTGTGGATTTATTTGAAATAGATCTTCAGAAAAGATCTGAGAACAACTAAGAACAATTACTAAATCATAACCATCACCCAAATTTGTCTCCGTTCCCGTTTTTTTTTTTTTTGAGACCAGAGTCTCACTATGTCACCCTCGGTAGAGTGCTGTGGTGTCACAGCTTACAGCAACATCCAATTCTTTGGCTTAAACAATTCTCTTGCCTCAGCCTCACAAGTAGCTGGGAGGCGCCCACCACAACCGCCGGCTATTTTTTGTTGCAGTTGTCATTGTTTAGCTGGCCCGGGCCAGGTTTGAACCCGCCACCCTCAGTGTATGTGGCCGGAGCTGTAACCACTGTGCTATGGGTGCCAAGCCTTTTTTTTTTTTCCTTATTAAATCACAAATGTGGGCTGGGTGCAGGGGCTCGCACCTGTAATCCTAGCACTCTGGGAGGCCAAGGCAGGTGGATTGCTTGAGCTCATGAGTTTGAGACCAGCCTCAGCAAAAGTGAAACCCAGTCTCTACTAAAAATACAAAAACTGAGGCAAGAAGATTGTTTGAGCCTGAGTTGGAGGTAGGTGTGAGCTATGATGCCACAGCATTCTATCCAGGGCCACAGCTTGAGACTCTGTCTTTAAATAAATAAATCAATAACTGTACATTTATGGGGTATAGTGTGCTAATTTGATACACAATGTGGAATGCTTATATCAAACTGATTAACAAACATCATCACTTATTTTTTGTAGTCAGACATTTATACTCTACTTTAATAGATTCGAAATGTACTTTTGCATTGTGCACAATAGGTGAGGTCCGACCAAATACCCTCCCTCCTCCCGCCCTCTGAACTGTACTTGGTTTTATCATTAGTGTGAATGTGTCTTTTAGCTGGAACTTCCACTTCCAACTACTTCTCCTCCAGGCAGTAAAATAATATTGCTGCTTTTTTTTTTTTTTTGAAACAAAGTCTCATTTTGTTTCCCTCAGTAGAATGCGATGGCATCCCAACTTGTAGCATCCCAAAACTCTTGGGCTTAAGCAATTCTCTTGCCTCAGCCTCCCAAGTAGGTGGGACTACCAGGCACTCACCACAGTGCCCAGCTATTTTTAGAGATGACGTCTCACTCTGACTCAGGCTGGTCTCGAAACTCTGAGCTCAGGCAATCCACCCGCCTCAGTCTCCCAGAGTGCTAGGATTATAGGCATGAACCACAATATTGCTGCTTTCTAAAACGCTGCTCTACTTGGGAGGCTGAGGCAAGAGAATCACTTAAGCCCAAGAGTTTGAGGTTGCTGTGAGCTCTGACGCCATGGCAGAGCTCAAAAAAAGTAAAAATAAAACAGTGCTCTGATGATATTATTTCCCCCCCCCCACCCTTTTTTGAGACAAGAGTCTTTGTCACTCTGGACAGAGTGCTGTGGCATCATAGCTAACAGCAACCTCAAACTCTTGGGCTTAAAAGCTGGGCACAATGGCTGACGCCTGTAATCCTAGCATTCTGGGAGCCCCAGGTGGGTGAATTGCCTAAGCTCAGGAATTTGAGGCCAGCCTGATCTAGAATGAGACCTCATCTCTAAAAAAATAACTAGGTATTGTGGTGGGCACCTGTAGTCCCAGCTACTCAGAAGGCTGAGGCAAGAGGATCGCTTAAGCCCAAGAGTTTGAGGTTGCTGTGAGCTATGATGCCATGGCATTCTACCAAGGATGACAAAGTAAAACTATCTCAAAAAAACAAAAACAGAAACTCTTGGGCTTAAGCAATCTTCTTGCCTCAGCCTCCCAAGTAGCTGGGACTACATGTGGCTGCCACAACGCCTGGCTACTTTTAGGTTTTGATCTTTTTCAGGCTGGTCTAGAACTCCTGAGCTCAAGCAGTCTACCTGCCTCAGCCTCCCAGAGTGCTAGGATTACAGCCACCGTGCTCACCCTGGTTTTTATGATTAGAATTAGCTATTTCCCTGCTTCTGACTCAATGAATCTCCTTCACTTACATGCTTAAGTTTAAACTCCAGCTTAGCAGTATGCATTAAGGCCTTCTAATATGTAGCCTTTGCTTACCTTTCTAGTGTCATTTCTCATCTATTCCTTTTTTTTTTTTTTAACAGATTTTGGCCGGGGCCAGGTTTGAACCCGCCACCTCCGGTGTATGGGACTGGCGCCCTACTCCTTGAGCCATAGGCACCACCCTTCTCATCTGTTCCTTTTTACTTAAGTAGTGTTGAACTGACTTCTCATAAAATGTTTTCTACCATACCCTTTCCTTTGCAGGTCAACCCTGACCCATCTTTTAAGACTTAGCGCCTCCACTTCCCCCCGTGAAAAAAGACTTAGTCCAGTGGTTAATTGTTCCCTAACTCAAAGAATTAGTAGCTACTCTTCTTTTGTTTCCTCATAACACTGTACATATGTCTCTAATATTGCCCTCAATTGTCTTTTTACTGGGTCTCCATGTAGGCTGTGGTTCTTGAGGGCTAGGACTTTTTCTTGAGACAGAGTCTCACTATGTAGAGTACCGTGGCATCACAGCTCACAGCAACCTCAAACTCCAGGGCTTAAGTGATTCTCTTGCCTCAGCCTCCCAAATAGCTGGAACTACAGGCACCTGCCACAATGCCCGGCTATTTTTTTGTTGTTATTGTTGTAATTGTTTAGCAGGCCAGAGCTGGGTTCAAACCTGCCAGCCCTGATGTACGCGGCCAGTGCCATAACCACTGAGCTATGGGCACCCAGCCTGTTTGTTAGTTTTCATAGTGCCAAACACTTAGTAGGTCCTTTTTTTGTTGTTGACTGGAGTGAATGAGTGGATTCTGTGTGCCGCCTCCCCCATCCTCCATATAAATTTTATTTTATTTTATTTTATTTTATTTTTTTTTTTTTTTTTGAGACAGAGCCTCAAGCTGTCCCCCTGGGTAGAGTACCGTGGCATTACAGCTCACAGCAACCTCCAACTCCTGGGCTCAAGCGAGTCTCCTGCCTCTGCCTCCCAAGTAGCTGGGACCACAGGCGCCCGCCACAACGCCCGGCTATTTTTTTGGTTGCAGCCGTCATTGTTGTTTGGCGGGTCCGGGCTGGGGATTCGAACCCGCCACCTTAGGTGTAAGTGGCTGGCGCCTTAGCCGGTTGAGCTATAGGAGCCGAGCCTATTTTATTTTTTTAAAGACAGTCTCAAGCTGTCAGCCCTGGGTAGAGTGCTATGGTATTATAGCTCACAGCAACCTCCAACTCTTGGGCTTAAGTGATTCTTTTGCCTCAGCCTCCCAAGTAGCTGGGACTACAGGTGCCTGCCGAAATGCCCGGCTATTATTTTTTTGTTGCAGTTGTCATTGTTTTAGCTGGCCCAGGCTATGTTCGAACCTACCAGCCAAGGTGTATGTGGCTGGCACCCTACCCACTGAGCTAAGGGCACTGCCGAATTTTATGTATTTTTGTTACACATTTGGTTGATTTATTAGGATCTCTACTAGCGTCATTCTCTTACTTTCCTCGATCTCTTTACCATTATTCAGGACTCTATAGCCTGGGAAAGGAATCACTGCTAGAGCAACTGGCCCTGGAGTTTCAGACCTGGGTAGTATTGAGTCCTCAGCGCCTGGAGTTGGTACAGCTGCTGGGCCTAGCAGATGTATTCACAGTAGAGGAAAAGGCTGGCCGCATCCATGTTGTGGACCATACGGAGATCTGCCATTCTACCATGCTACATTGGAACCAGACTCACCCTACCATTGCTATCCTTCCCACGAGCCGTAAAATCCACAGCTCCCACCCTGGTATTCACATCATCCCTTACTCTGACCATTCCTCTTTCTCTGAGCTTCGTGCCTTTGTTGCAGCTCTGAAGCCTTGCCAGGTGGTACCCATTGTCAGTCAGCGGCCCTGTGGAGACTACTTTCGGGACAGCCTGAGCCCCAGGCTCTCTATACCTCTGATTCCAGACTCTGTGCAGCAATACATGAGTTCCTCCTCTACAAAACCGAGCTTTCTCTGGCTGTTAGAAAAGAGGCTAAAAAGGCAGAGAGCCCCAGGTGTTGTGTTTGAGTCCCCTGAGAAAAATGTTGATCAAGTTGATAGAAACTCAAAGAAGGCTGAGAAGGGGGAACACTTTCCCTGGTCTGGGGACCTTAAGAAGCAGCCCTCCCACCATCCTTTGCAGACCAAGAAGCAGTTGTTCCCAGACGTCTGTGGCAAAGAATGGAATGGGGCAGTCCCATTCTGTGAGTCCCAGGAGAAGGTGACTGTGCCGCCGACTGCCCCCTTGGGATTTTCAGTGCACTTAAGGTCTCTAGAGGAGAAGCTTATCTCTCCAGAAACGAGAGAGGAAATTGGTTTAGGGTCCCCTTTGGTACTCAGGGGAGATGATGATGGCCCAGCAACCACAAGGAACCAGGGTGCCTGGATGGCCTGTGGTTCTCCCCTGTCACACAGTAAAGCCACCCCTGTTCTAGCTACTCAGTTAGGTGGCCTTGCACTAAAATACCTTCTGACTCCAGTGAACTTTTTCCAGGCCCGGTTTTCTTCCAGAAGCTTTGACCAGCAAGTGGAAAAATACCATAACCCTTGCTGAAGTATAGACAGGAAAGTATAGAATGATAACATTGTTTGATTCCACACTGCAGTGTTAAAGACAGTAGCTGATGACCAGTGGGGAAGAGTTTGGGGCCTTACTTTTTTTTAAGACAGAGTCTCACTTTGTCACCCTTGGTAGAGTGCCATGGGGTCACAGCTCACAGCAACTCCAGCTCTTGGTCTTAGGCAATTCTCTTGCCTCAGCCTCCCAAGTAGCTGGGACTACAGGTGCCCATCACAGCGCCCAGCTATTTTTTTGTTGCTGTTTGACCAGGGCTGGGTTCAAACCCACCACCCTTGGTATATGGAGCTGGTGCCCTATTCACTGAGCCACAGGCACCGCGTGGGGCCTTACTTTTCTATATTTATAGGATCCTTATGAGCTTATACTAGAATGGCACTTCTCAAAACTTAGTTAGCTTTGGAATACCTAGTTTTATAGTTGAATTTTTTTTTTTTTTTGGCTGGGTTAGAGTGCAGTGGCATTGTCATCGCTCACTGCGACTTCAGCCCCTGGGTCAAACAATACTCCTGGCTTAGCCTCTGGAGTAGAGAAACTACAGGCACATTCTACCATGCCCAGCTAATGTTTCTGTCTTTTGTCTCCCTGTGCTGCCCAGACTGGTCTCTAACTACTGGGCTCAAGTGATCCTCCTACTTTGGCCTCCCAAAGTGCTTAGGATCACAGGTGTGAGCCATTATGCCTAGCCTATGGTTGACTGTGTTTAAGAAATACTTTTTGTTATAAATTCTTTGGAGTGTGTATGAGTACCCTAAAGGTTCTTAGGAGTCCTACAGTAATTTAATCTGTTTAACTTTGTTTAACTCAGTATTTCTCAAACTTTTTGAGTGTACAGTCTTATGTGGGTACAGAAAGAGAGAGTCTGAATCAAAAAGGACCAGATTATTCCCATTGTTATTTTGTGTGTCATGGGTAATTTCCCTTGTTCCCTCCTCCCTTTTCCCAGATAAAAGTCACTAAGTCGTTCTGTTTTTTAAATTATAAACTGTTATGGGAAGATAAGTGGTGGTCCAAGCAGTACATTCCAATTCTGAATGTCACTGACTTGCTATGACCTCTATCCAAGTAACTTCCTGTCTCTGTCTCTGGGAGAGAACAGGAAGGGATTAAAGGGGCCTTGGAACAGTGGTGAAAAATTCCACCTCTGCCTCCTTCATGAGGCTGTGAAGTCACTGTCACTGGGGACAGCCACCTAGGGGGCTGGGCACCTACCATCAAGGTAGTGTCTGGAACCCAGCTGAACCTTAAATTAAGTCTTGGGTGTGACTAGACTCCCCAAGCCTAGAGGCCCTGAGTCTTTGGCTGAAATAAAGTTACAAAAGATCAAATGTGCTGCCAGATATTCTCTGATTGTACACATAGCTGGCATGTTTGTTGTTCTCCCCACCCTCTTGATTTGAATAGGGAGCCAGAGCAACACAGCCTCTTTGTTTTAGTATCCAGGGAAGAGACCAAGAAGCCAGCTGGCTGGAAGGGGTGGGGGTGTGCAATCTGCCCTGTCCTTCTGCTCATAACCTGACACAATGCCAAACCAATAAGCAGGACAGCCAATACCAGGGCTAGGAGGGAATAGGCCTGAGAGGGCATAAACATGGGAGCTGGATATGTTGATAAGAACTGTTTCTGAGTAGTACCCCAGACCTCAGCACTGAAGAAGTCTCTGTTTCTTGTCCAAGGAGAAAAAGAGTTTTCTACTTTTGGAAGAAAAAATAAAGAGTTTAGAAAGCAAAATAAAGCCTTACTCTTGGGCAAGCCATACACAGCCCTTGTTTTGCCATTGACCTTCACTGTAAGTCTCCCAAAGGCCTACTAGGAGCCACAGCAGGTAAGGCATTTGGCACAGTAGAAAACATGGGCATTTCTGAGCTTGAATCCAGGGCACCCAGTGCCAGTTGCTTAAATAGTGAAGCCTAGTCCCTCATCTGTGGGTTGGATTGAGATACCTACTTCTCAGGATTGCTAGGGAGAGTATATAGTTGGTAAAATCTCCTAGCTCAGTGTCTGCCACATGATAGGTATTTTAAAAGTTGATTCTCCTTAGCCTCTGGTTCATCAAGAAATTATTTATTCTGGCTGGGCGCAGTGGCTCACGCCTATAATCCCAGTACTGTGGGAGGCTGAGGAGGGAGAATTGCTGGAGCTCAGGACTTCAAGACTCACCTGAGGGAAAGTGAGACCCCGACTCATGAAAAAAATGGAAAAACCCAGCCGGGCGCCAGGGTGAGCACCTATAATCCCAGCGGCTTCCAGAGGCTGAGGCAGCATGATGCCCACAAGCCAGGAGTCTGAGGTTGCAGTGAACTACCAAGCCACTGCACTCTGCTCAGGGGCACAGGGTGGGACACTGTCTTGAAAAAAAAAAATTCTGAATATAGGCCGGATGTGGTGGCTCACACCTATGATCCTAGCACTCCAGGATGCTGAGGCGGAACACTTGAGCTCAGGAGTTCAAGACCAGCCTGAGCAAGAATGATATCCTGTCTCTATTAAAAACAAAAAAATTGGTGGCACCTGTGGCTCAGTGAGTAGGGCACTGGCCCCATATACTGAGGGTGGCGGGTTCAAACCTAGCTCCGGCCAAACTGGAACAAAAAATAGCTAGGCGTTGTGGTGGGTGCCTGTAGTCCCAGCTACTCAGGAGGCTGAGGCAAGAGAATCACCTAAGCCCAAGAGCTGGAGGTTGCTGTGAGTGGTGACGCCACAGTACTCTACCAAAGGAGATAAAGTAAAACTCTTGTCTCTACGGAAAAAAAAAAATTAACTGGGCATTGTGGCAGGTGCCTGTAGTCCCACCTACTTAGGAGCCTGAGGCAGGAGGATCATTTGAACCCAGGAATGTGAGGTTGCTGTGAGCTATGTTGATGCTGTGATACTGTAGCCTGGGCAACAGACTGAGACTCTGTCTCAAAACAAACAAGAAAAAGAAATTATTCTGAATGTAAAATAAGAAACTTTGGAAATGATAAAAATAGAAACATTTTAATTCCCCCATCTGGATCAATTGATATGTTTTCCTTTAGTCTTTTTTCTATGCACATAAATGTGTTAAATATATTAATTTTTTCAAAATTGAGATAATACTATATATAATTTTACATCCTACACTTTTTTTTTTTTTGGTTTTTGGCTGGGGCTGGGTTTGAACGCACTACCTCCAGCATATGGGTCGGCACCCTACTCCTTTGAGCCACAGG
>NW_003852468.1:7531407-7536291 GCF_000181295.1 Otolemur garnettii | reverse complement strand
AAAAAAAAAAAAAAAATCTGGCTACTTTGGGGTACCATCTCTTACTCCTGACCTAGCCTACCCTAGGTGATAGGAAATAGACGAGTGAGTCTGCTTGTTTTTTCTCAAGAAATGGGGCTTTGGGTCATGCTTGTGGCTCAAGGAGTAGAGTGCCGGCCCCATATACTGGAGGTGGCAGGTTCAAACCTGGCCCTGGCCAAAAACTACAAAAAAAAAAAAAAAGAAGAAGAAGACGACGACTCTAAAAAAAATAAAAGATAAAAAAATTTTTTTTAATCAGTCAAAAAAAGAAAAGGGGCTTCGACTAGGGTTCTCCATCCTAGGGAGTAGTTCTCTTTGCATCCTTAGAGTAATTCTTAAGCAGAAGAAATTCAGCGGCGCCTGTAGCTCAGTGGGTAGAGCACCGGCCACATGCACCGAGGCTGGTGGGTTCAAACCGAGCCTGGGCCAGCTAAAGCAACAATGGTGACTGCAACAACAACAAAATAGCCGGGCATTGTGGTGGGCGCCTGTAGTCCCAGCTACTTGGAGGCTGAGGCAAGAGAACCGCTTAAGCCCAAGAGTCTGAGGTTGCTGTGAGCTGTGATGTCACAACACTCTACCTAGGGTGACATAATGAGACTCTGTCTCAAAAAAAAAAAGGCAGAAGAAATTCTGGGGACCATGTGCACATAGATTTGATGCCACCATCGTGAGTAGCTGTCAGTTCTCCCACCGCTCATCCACCACACCTGTTTTGTCGTGGATTCATGGTGCTTTCCCTTTTCTCTTCCCCAGGACATCCTGCCTCTACCTGTACAGAATGACACTGCTCTCCTTATAATCATCTGAGTCTACAACTGCCTGGGAGGGATCTAACTACACCCTTCTACTTTGACTATCTCATTCCTAGGCAATTCCTTTGTCTCCCTTGAACATCTCCTTGACCCAGTGAGTCACAAAATACTCTCAAAATCCTAAGCTTTGTTCTTTTCCTGGGAAGATAGCTTACTGAATTCTTTCAATCACGAAAAACTTCCAGCTGGCCTGGAGTTAGTCTTTCCCTTACAATATTTGCTCTCTTGTAGTATGGCTGTCTTACCAGTCTTGCCTCCTCCCATGGGTTTATAACAACTTCGCAGTGTGGAGGATGAAGAGTGTTTTCAGTGTTACATCCAGTCCTTACTGTTCTCACTGACAGGTGTGCTTTTGAGGAGCTAAGAAAATTGGTGATCAGGCTCTGTAGAGAAAAAGCATTAGGGTGGAACCAGAATCCTGGTGTTTAGGGAGTCAGGGATATAAAGTTTAGAGAAAACTTGCCTTCAGGAGGAAAAAAAAAAAAAACATTGATTAGCTCAATTTCTTCAAATTCCCACCATAGGCTTTCTAATTTCCCTCTCAATGGTGGGATAAAAATCCTTGAATTACCTCTTATTAAGAAGACATGTGCCAAAAAAAAAGAAGAAGAAGAAAACGTGTCCTATACTCAAAAACCTTCAAGAACCCAAACTATGGGTGGTGCCTGTGAGGGTGGCAGATTTGAACCCAGCCCTGGCCAGCTAAAATAGCAATGACAACTGCAACAACGACAAAAAAATGCCGAGTGTTGTGGTGGGTGCCTGTAGTCCCAGTTACTTGGGAGGCTAAAGCAAGAGAATTGCTTAAGCCCAAGAGTTGGAAGTTACTGTGAGCTGTGACATCACAGCACTCTACCGAGGGTGACAAAGTGAAACTCTGTCTCAAAAACAAAAACTATTCAGCAGAACATTTTAGGGCCATGTGATCCAAGGGCCAACCTATCCTAAGACACTAAGCCACAGTGGTAAAGGCTGGATTTTTGAGTTAGCTGACTTGGGCTCGGAATACTGATCCTATGACTTACTAGCTGTGTATTTAATCTTCTAACAAGTTAGAAATTAGGTTACTTAGTTACTCAGCTTTTTGACACGGAAGGTTTTTTGTTTTTAGAGTGAGAATAATATTGCCTACCTCATAAGGTTTGGAGAGGAATGACATGAGACAAAGCAACAAAAGCATTTCACAAAAGCATCCCATACTTTTTTTTTTTTTTTTTTTTGGCCTTATGCTTCCTGCCACTCTTTAAATTCTGGTGGAGGAGCTAACATTCCTGGTGCATGTCCTGAATTAGGCCATTGGCTAATCCTACCTTCCCAGCCCAGAAAAATCTACTGAAAGGTTGGTTGATGAAGGTACTTCCTGGAGGGGAGATTCCCTAGAGCAGCGTCAACCTGTGCGTCTGACCACAGGAACTGTATGAAAGGGTTGCGGCATTAGGAAGGTTGAGAACCACTGCCCTAGACCCATGCCTAGCCAAAAGGGCCATTACCTGAGGCGTCCAAGGAATTATTTGTCCACGTGGAAAAAGAGTAGGGTGAAATCATAGATTTCAAATGCTTAGCCCAACAGATTTAACTAAAATCCTAAGGCAAGGCCCAAACACAAGGGAATTATGCAGGGTACAACATCAGAGGCTGAGAGAATCAGAAGGTGTTTGTGCAGAGAGGAGGAGGCTGGACTGAGCATTTCAGAACACTGTGTGAACAAAGGGCCACACACTATGCTTGATCTGGTTCTAGGTTCTTCTGCCACACCTGCTTTGGATCCGTTCTGGAATTTTCCTTTTCAGCTCCTAAACAGGGAAAGAAGGCAGAACCACTGGAGAAAAGAACCATGTATCTGGTATCACTACAGGTTTCAGCCTTGGGTATCTTCAAAGCTGCTTCTCATTTCCTTGTGTCCTTGATCCACCTCCTCTCCCAGGCACTCAGTGGTTTATGAGTCAAGCTCTTACATATCAAGCCTTAGGAAGGTATCTTTGAGCATCAAGGGTACGAAGCTACAGTAACTTGGGGCAACCTCCCTGGGCCTTAAGAACAGATCTGGTCACGCACCCTCACCCAGAAATGGTAGAATTAATCCCTTTACACCTTATAGCCCTGTTTCCAGCCTGGTCACTCTCACAAGTCTCAGTCTGTAAGGCCTAATTCTTGCCCTTTCCTGCGCTCCTTTTACTAGACTTTCAGGTCTCATGCTCTAGGATCAGCAAATTCTCTGTGTCCTAAACATCTTTTCTGAAAGTCTTCTTCATCCTCTTGCCTAAATTGAAGACTAGCTCTCCTCTGAGCACAGAGATTTCTGGCCAGCCGTTTTCCTCTCCCCTCCTTCAGGGAAAGGAAGTGACACTGAAGTTCTTGCTCTCCTTGCTGCCTCCTGACCCTTATCACCACTCCTTCCCATGAAACGCTCTTCTCCTTTGAAGTGCATGTCATCTGGCTGTCCCATCCTCTCCCCTCCTCACCAGCACTGTGAGTCATTGGCTCAGACCCTTCTCCTCCTTCAGACTTTGTCATCATTCTGGATGACAACGCTGTCAGCACTCTGGCCATTCGGATTCCTTGACCTCCTCGTCTCCAAAGACCTTATTTTCCCTCAACCTAGCCACCCTGGTATTACCAGAAATTGTACTACATCTAAAAAAATCTCAGGGCAGTGCCTGTGGCTCAGTGAGCAGGGCACCGGCCCCATACACCAAGGGTGGCGGGTTCAAACCCAGCCCCAGCCAAACTGCAACAAAAAATAGCTGGGAGTTGTGGCGGGCACCTGTAGTCCCAGCTATTCAGGAGGCTGAGGCAAGAGAATCACCTAAGCCCAAGAGCTGCAGGTTGCTGTGAGCTGTGATGTCATGGCACTCTACCAAGAGCAATAAAGTGAGACTGTGTGTCTTAAAAAATAAATAAATAAATAAAAATTTTAAAAAATCTCAGTTGTAAACCTTTTCTCCTGGCTTCTTTGCTTAAGTACCTATTCATAAGCCTTCCCCAAGTTTCCCTTCCTACCTGGACTTGAATGTATCCCTCAGTATAATATTACTCTCATATTCCCTCTCACTCACACACCTGCCTGAAAAACTCCAATTCGGGCTAAATCATCCTGTTTACTCTTTGCCTGCCCTGGAGCAGCTAGATGTTGGAGAAACCACTCAACCAGGATAACTGATTTCATTTTAAATTAATGATTTCAAACATCCCAATGGCCTTCTGTCCTGCTGAGCAATCCTGTTTTGTTTCCATAGTAGACTCAGTGTCCTAGTCTCCCTTTTGCTTTCCCTTCCCCTCCCCCCCACTATCTGTCAGTAAAACTGTTGACTCTACCTTGAACACATCCCACATCTTACTTCTTTTCACCACGTTCACCTCCACCACCCTTGTCCAAACAACATTCTCTGGGCTATTGCAATAGCCTGTGAATGTTCTACTAGCTTCCAACCTTGCCGCTTTCTGCTCCCCAAATACGGCCTGTTCTCCACAGCAGGCATGCTATAAATCGATCATACTGCTTCTCTGCTCAAGTCCTCCAATGCCTTCTCACCTCCCTCAGAGCTGGAAAAAAGTTCTTAACAGTGGTCCGCATAGCCCACAAGATCTGCTGCCCCATCTCCCAACTGCTCCCCCACTCCAGCCCACACTGACCTGCCTGCTGTTCCTCCAACATGCCAGGTAAGTACTCACCTCTCTTGCTCCCTCCCCCTACAATGTTTCCCATGCAGATACCTATCTGGCTTCCTCATCTTCTTCAAGTGCTTTCTCTAGGAAGCTTTTTTGGGTCACCTTATTCAAAATTACAGCCACCCTGCCTGCCACTCCTTAGCTTTCTTTTTAAAAAATTTCTTTGGCTCAGCGCCTGTAGCTCAGCAGCTAGGGTGTCAGTCACATACACTGGAGCTGGTAGGTTTGAATCCAGCCTGGGCCTGCCAAACAACAGGGACAACTACAACCAAAGATGGCTGGGTATTGTGGCAGGCGCCTGTAGTCCCAGCTACTTGGGAGGCTGAGGCAAGAGAATTGCTTAAGCTCAAGAGTTTGAGGTTGCTGTGAGCTGTGACAC
>NW_003852468.1:7529639-7530665 GCF_000181295.1 Otolemur garnettii | reverse complement strand
AGTTGGAGGTTGCTGTGAGCTGTAATGCCACGGCACTCTACCCAGGGGGACAGCTTGAGGCTCTGTCTCAAAAAAAAAAAAAATAAAAAAAAAAAATAAAATGGTATCTCTATATTTTGCAACTATCCTTTGAGAAAACTAGTGTCCATAAATTCATTCATTTGTTCATTCAACAATTATTTATCAAATACCTACTATGTGTCTGGTCCTGTTCTAGACATTGGGGATACAAAGCAGAAGAAAGTGTCCTGCCCACATGGAACTTACATTTCAAGAGAGAGAGAGGCCATATCCACAAACACGTATCAGATGGTGAAGGGGCCAAAAAAATAAAACTGGCAAAGAGTGGTGGGGAGCAGGTCAGGTATGGTGGTGGAGGAAGGTTTCTCTGTGGGATTGAAAAGATGAGACCTCAGTGATGACAAAGAGATCAGGCGGCATCAGAGCCTAGATCAGTGATGGGATGAGCTTTGTGCCTAAGGAGCATCAAGAAGAGTGCAGGGCTGGCTCAGCGCCGTTGCTCAGTGGTTAGGGCACCAGTCACATATACCAGGACTGGAGGGTTCAAACCCAGCCTGGGCCTGCCAAACAACAATGACAACTATAACCAAAAAATAGGCAGGGGAGCAGTGCCATGGCTCAGTGGGTAGGGCACGGCCCCATATACCGAGGGTGGTGGGTTCGAAACTTGCCCCAGCCAAACTGCAACAAAAAATAGCTGGGTATTGTGGTGGGCGCCTGTAGTCCCAGCTACATGGGAGGCCTAGGCAAGAGAATCACCTAAGCCCAAGAGCTAGAGGTTTCTATGAGCTGTGATGCCACCACACTGTATATATGAAGACAATTAATGACAATTAATGACACGTGGGGCATGGGGGAAGGGGAGATCAGACAGAGAAAGAACGAGGGGGTGTGGGCAAAAAAAAATGACTAATTCTCACACAAACTGGATTTAATTTTGATCAACATATATTACTTAAACATCAATTTTTAATTCAACATGTCAATATGTTGTTTATCATATTG
>NW_003852468.1:7524256-7526785 GCF_000181295.1 Otolemur garnettii | reverse complement strand
AAAAAAAAAAAAAAAAGTTAAGTTGAGAGTGGCGCTTCTGGGTAGGGCACCAGCCCCACATACAGAGGGTGGTGGGTTTGAACCCGGCCCCTGCAAAACTGCAAGAAAAAAATTGCCAGGTGTTGTGGTGGGCACCTGTAGTCCCAGCTATTCAGGAGGCAGAGGCAAGAGAATCGGCTAAGCCCAAGAGCCGGAGGTTGTTGTGAGCTGTGATACCACAGTACTCTACTGAGGGTGACAAAGTGAGACTCTGTCTCTAAAAAAAAAGTTGAGTTCACCGCCAATGGGCCAGGGGCAGTGGCTCATACCTGTAATCCTAGCACTCTGGGACCTGAAGCCAGCGGATTGCTTGAGCTCAGGAGTTGAGGTCAGCCTGAGCCAAAGTGAGATCCCATCTCTACTAAAAATAGAAAAACTAGCCAGGTGTTGTGGCGGATGCCTATAGTCCCAGCTACTCTGAGCTTAAACCCAAGAGTTTGAGGTTGCTGTGAGCTGTGACTACACAGCACTCTACTGAGGGGAACACGGTGAGACTCTGTCTCAGAAAAAAAAAAGAGAGAGAGAGAGAGAGAGAGAAACAACAAATGGCCCAAAGAAAGGGAGAGAAAAACACTATTCCTTGTTTTTGTTGAACAAACGGTCTATGGCAAAAGTGAAAGAGAGTAAGATGGTAATGTGTAGAAAAAGGGAGGCTTAGACATGACTGTGGATGGAGGGTGAGAGAAGTAAACACGGGGTGTGTGAGAATTCAAGGCACTTGCTCTTCCCCTGGAACAGTCTCTGGGTTGACCCTTGGAAATTAGGAAAATTAGGGTTAGAGACTCTTGCACATTGTCTCTAGATCCTGAAAAGCTCCCTCAACCCACCCTTTTTTAGTGCAGTAAGTTGACATAATATACAATTAACCATTTTAAAATGTATGTCAGTGGCATTTAGGGGCATTTGGGGCGTTGAGAATGTTGGGCAACCAGTACCACTGTCTAGGTTTGCCTCTTTCTTTCTTTGTGTGCTTGTATTCAAATCTTCCCCTTCAATCCCACTGGCATGCCTTTCATTGTTGTGGGGCGTACCTGTTTCATCATACAAACTCTATTCTTTGCAGTTTTTAGTAGGGGCTGGGTTTGAACCCGCCACCTCCGGCATATGGGGCTGGTGCCTTACTCCTTTGAGCCAAAGGGGCCACCCGATACTTTTTTTTTTTTTTTTTTTTTTTGTTGCAGTTTTTGACCGGGACTGGGTTTGAACCCGCCACCTCCAGTATGTAGGGCTGACGCTCTACTCCTGGAGCCACAGGCATCACCCATAAACTCTATATTCTGTCGAGCTATCATTTCTGCTGAGACTCAGTCCTCAAAATGTCCTTTCCTAATTTTTGGCTAGATTTGTCTTTCATGAAACCAGTTAAGGGGCCAGAACTTTTCCTGGCTTATGCCTGCAAGAAGTGATAGAGTGTAGGCAACATGGTTAAGTTCATGACTTCCTGACTGTAGGCGATATGGACAGTACAGACCCCAGCAGTTTTCTTGGATATGAAGAGGTGAATATAGCTATTGACCAGAACAGATTCAATCATCCAATTGGACCAAAACACTGTTTCTAGCTTACCAGTCACCACTCATAATGTGAATAATCCTATGTAGGAACCACAAAGCATCTACTCCAATATGCCACTAAAATTGTTCTCAGAACATTGGTTCTCCAAGACCAGGAGGGACCTTTCCATTGCCAGATTCACTTAACACTCTTCAGTTTTTATTCTCCTCTATCTCACAGAACCTTTGGACAGTACAGATTAGGTCTTTCTTCTAGACAATCTCTTCTAATTTTTTCCTATATCGGTTAACAATGATTTTAGCTGCAAACAATAGAAAGTGTATCAAAAAGTAGCTTAAAGCATTAAGAACATTTATTTACTTAAAAGGAAGTCCATGCAAGAGAAACTAGGAAAAAAGAAACAGATGAGTAACATTTTAAAAAATAAAATAACAAAGTCCAGAAGTGTACAGTCCAGGTGCATTCAGAAGCTCAGCCATGTCTTCAAGGACCCACTCTTCTTTCCCTGGGTCTCCTCTGTTTTCCTCATCAAGCTGTCCTCATGGCTGTTTGTTGGCACATATGTGGTCACAAGATGGCTATGACAGCTCCAGGCTTCATGTCTTCATGCCTTTATGTCAGGAAGAAGACAGAGGCAGGAGCAAAGACTTTTTTCCCCTCTAAGTGCTATCTTTTTATACAAAAAGCAGTTTTTGGCTGGGCACTATGGCTTATGCCTGAATGAGGTCAAGGCAAGAGCACTGCTTGAGCTCAGGAGTTGGAGACCAGCCGGAGCCAGAGTGAGACTCCATTTCTACTAAAAATAGAAAAAAATTAGCTGGTGTCATGATAGGGGCCTGTAGTCCCAGCTACTTGAGAGGCTGAGGCAGGAGGATCGCTTTAGCCCAAAGTTTGAGGTGGTAGTGACCTAAGATAATGCCACTGCACTCTAGCCAGGGTGACAGAGCAAGACTCTATCTTTTTTTTTTTTTTTTT
>NW_003852468.1:7513005-7523901 GCF_000181295.1 Otolemur garnettii | reverse complement strand
TGAGCTATAGGCGCCGAGCCAAGACTCTATCTTAATTAAAAAAAAAAAAAAGAAAGAAAGAATGGGTAGGCACCGGTAGCTCAGTGGCTAGGGGGCCAGCTACATACATCGGAGCTGGAGGGTTTGAACCCAGCCAAGGCCTGCCAAACAACAATGACAATTACAATAACAAAAAAATCCAGCCGGGTGTTGATATGGGCACCTGTAGTCCCAGCTACTGGGAGGCTGAGGCAGAAGAATCGCTCGAGCCCAAGAGTTTGAGGTTGCTGTGGGCTATGAAACCACGGCACTCTACTGAGGGTGACATAGTGAGACTGTCTCAAAAGAAAAAAAAAAAGAACTTTTCCCAGGAGCCTCTCAGCAGACTTCCTTTCATATTTCATTAGCTAGAATGAATCTCATACTCATCCCTAGACATATATTTGCAAAGAGCAATGGAATTACCAGGATTAGTTTAGACTGTGATTTTTTTATTTTTTGCAATTTTTGGCCAGGGCTAGGTTTGAACCTGCCACCTCTAGGCATATGGGGCTGGTACTCTACTCCTTTGAGCTACCGGCACTGCCTAAGACTAACTGTGATTTATCCTCTTTGTGGGAAGAACTAATCTTCCTTGAAATCAAAGGACCTTCCTTCTACCTGAAAAAAATGAGGATTCTATTAACAGGGAAGGAATAATATAAAGAAGTGTCACAGGCATAGATAGTGCCTGTGGCTCAAAGTAGTGGGGCGCTGGCCCCATATACAGGAGGTGGTGGGTTCAAACCCTGCCCTGGCCAAAAACTGAAAGCAAAAAAGAAGATGTGTACCACACTTTTATTTTTATTTTGCAGTTTTGGGCTGGGACTGGGTTTGAACCTGCCATGTCTGGCATTTGGGGCTGCCACCCTATTTTTATTTATTTTTTAGAGACAGAGTCTCACTTTGTCACCCTCCATAGAGTGCAGTGACATCACGCTCACAGCAACCTCCAGCTCTTGGGCTTAGGTGATTCTCATGCCTCAGCCTCCGGAGCAGCTGGGACTACAGGTGCCTGCCACAAAGCCTGGCTTTTTTGTTGTTGTTTTTGCAGTTTGGCAGGGCTCCAACCCGCCACCCTTGGGACATGGAGCTGGTGCCCCACCAGCTGAGCCACAGGTGCCGCCCAACACACTTTTAGATAATTATTAACAGAAACTGGATACTTTTTTTCTTTTACTATAATCATATCTCTTTTCCTCCTGGGCACATAGCTAGATTACATCTCCAAACCTTGCTTTTTAGTTAGTAGCATGCGTACATCTTCCAGAGTTCCCACCAACATAACATATGCAAAATAGATAAACGTGTTTGCTACGTCCAGGTCTGACCTTTAAAAACTCCCCATACAATGATCCATATTTACTCTTTCCATTATTATTATTGTTGTTGTTGTTATTATTATTTTGGCCAGATACAAAGGATACAGTGCAGAAATTCAAGGCTTCAAGGAATGATGAAGCCACAAAAATCTAGATGGGAAGGTGCCTTAATCCTTGAATGACTTCATGGAGCAGAGCAACTCCCATTATCCCTAGCCATCCACAATGGATGATGATGTGAGCAAGCAGTGAACACTGTGTTAAGCCACTGAGATAGGGGGACTGTTTGCTACAGAAGTTAGCAAACCCTCACCATTCATTTGAAGTGGCAATGAACAATGTCTACCACATTCCCTTATGCAAGCTTCTCTGCTAAGGATACCTAAAGGAGTTTTGGAAAGAAAAATCACAGGAATACCTCAGTTTTATAACCCTGGAGGAATAGATGAGATAGGAAACTGTCCATTCAGGGTTGACATTCATACTGAAGGCCAAAAGCATCCAGTAAGAAATCACTGTGGACCCAGTGCCCAGATATTGTTTTTGAATATAATTTCCCATGAAACAAATCAGGACTCCTTGGGAAAATGTCTGATTCGAGGGATGCGGCAGGGAAAGTACAAGATGAATCTGGAACACTTTATTTTGGAGACATGCTTAAAAAGACATGGGGCCAACTTGAAATGATACCCACTGAATAAATCTGAAACTTTCCAGGACCAAAATATTAAGGACAGTAATGAATTATAAATCATTGAAAAAATAATAGTCCATGAGTCTAGGTTATTAATAAATACATAAATAATTAGCTAGCTAAGTAAGGAACAAGGGAGGATTGGTATAGGCAAAAATCATCAACAGGCGCTAAATCTAGGGGAATATATTTAAACAAGAGCAGGATATCTGCCAGGACTAAGGTGTCTCCCCAAAGATTGCTTATTAACTGAAAGAAAAAAGCCCAGTAAATATACTGGGGAGAAATTAGACACCTTGATAAGGTAATCAAAATTAATATCACCTGAAGGGCAGAGCGATGTCACATGCCTTTGGGTGTGAGATAGCCTGAAAAGGAAACTATCACTTCCATAGTATTTTGGCCAGAGACCCATAACCTGAATTTAATTTTGAGTAAACATGAGAAAAATATAAACAACTAACCTCAAACGAGAGCAGCCTAAAATGAGGACCCTTCTATTATCAAATAAACAAAGGTCTGTATACTCCAAAATCTTCAAAGACAAAGAAAGTGAAGAAAGGCTAAGGAACTGTTCACATTAAAGGAGACTAAAGAGACACAACAGGCTCGACGCCTGTAGCTCAAGTGGCTAAGGCACCAGCCACATACACCAGAGCTGACGGGTTTGAATCCAGCCCAGGCCTGCCAAGCAACAGTGACAACTACAACCAAAAAATAGCTGGGCATTGTGGCGGGCACCTGTAGTCCCAGCTACTTGGGAGGCTGAGGCATGAGAATTGCTGAAGCCTAGCAGGAGTTGGAGGTTGCTGTAAGCTGTGATGCCACGGCACTCTACCCAAGGTGACAGCTTGAGGCTCAGTTTCAAAAAAAAAAAAAAGGAGACATGACAACTAAATGTAATACATGGTCCTAAATTGAAGCTTGTGTTGGAAAATTAAACTAAAATGCTAAGGATGTTATTGGATCAATTGACAATAATTGGAATATGAATGGTAGATTAAAGTATTATGTCAATGTTAAGTTTCCTGGATTTCAGAATTGTATGTTTTATATTTATGTAAGTGAATGTACTTATTCTTAGGATATTCAAGTATTAAGGGGCAAAGAGGCGTACAATTTACTTTCAAATGATCAGAAAAAAATGGATGTGTGTGCATAATAATATATCTTTGTTTATCTCCTATCTATCTAAGAGGAAAAATGTTAAAAAGAGGGACAATTTTTTTTTTTTTTTTTTTTGTCGAGACAGAGTTCTACCCTATGCCCCGAGCAGAGTGCAATTGTGTTGTAGCTCACTGCAACCTCAGACACAGGCTGTGCGCATCCTGCTGCCTCAGCTTCTGAAGCTGAAGCCGCTGGGATTATAGGCACTTGCCGCGGTGCCCGGCTGCGTTTTTCCATATTTTTCATGAGTCGAGTCTCTCTTACTCAGGTAATCCTCCCACCTCAGCCTCCCACAGTGCTGGGATTATAGGCATGAGCCACTGTGCCTGGCAAGAGGGACAATGATAATGGGTGCATTTCTCCATGTTTGAAATATTTCCAAGTAAAAGGTTTCCAGGGGGTCTGGATTTTAAAAAAGGCACTGAGGCTCTCCTGTTGGTTCCAGGGCTTTCCCCAGGTTCTTCCTCTTGTCCCGTCCTTCAGATCTTCACTCTCCTCTGGCTTTCCCACACTGACTTCTAGTGAACCTGTTGACTTCTATCTGAACTCTTTTTCTTCTTAGCCCCTGGATTCCCTACTTGTTTGGATCGTTTGCCTAGCTTTTTGATTCAGGTATTCCCAAGACATAGCCTTCTCCCGTTTGGCCTTAAGACTGCAGCTCCCGAGCAAGAGACTTCCTGCCTGAAACACCAAATTCAGGCTCTAGGCCCCCAGGGCATATCATATCCTAAATGAGACTTCAATGCTTCCAACTGCTAACAGCCTTCTCCCTTCAGCTGCCCTGATTTTGTCTGGGAGGAAACATTTCACACATCTGCCCCCTTCTCTCAAGAGTCCCTGCTTGATCAAACCTTCATCATTAATTTTCTACCTAGCCTCCCTTTCCCACTCCAGTCAGCCACCATCCTCCTCATGATTAGTCCTCTCATAAGACCTGTCTGATTGAACCTCTAATGCTCTTCACTGCCTTTCAAAATCTGACTTAACCTACCTTCCTAATTCCATATCCGGCCACTGCTCTGCTGGACTGTAAGCTCCTTTAGGGCACGGGCACGTCTTCTTCTTTGTATCCTTAATTTCTAACATAGTGTCTGACACACAGAAGACGCTCTATAAACGTCTGTTATATGGACAAATGACCCTCAGTTACACTAAACTTGGAAACTTCTTTGTATCATGCTCAAATAGTACCTTCTCTGATGCTATTCTCTCCCTTATTTAAGTCTTACATATACATGCACACATTTTTTTCCTAACTAGACTGTTAGGTCACCGAGGGAAAATATAATGTTTTATTCATATTGTATCTGACCTGGAGTCTAGAAGAGTGCCTAGCACAGAACAGGCACACAAGCAGTTTGCTGGATGAATGAACGAACGATTTTAGAGAGGAGAAAATCCTTGTAACCCAGGGCAAGGGCTCACACCTGTAATCCTAGTTCTCTGGGAGGCCAAGGTAGATGGATCCCTTGAGCTCAGGAGTTCCAGACCAGCCTGGGCAAGAGCAAGACCATTTTGCTACCAAAAATAGAAAAACTAGCTGGGTGTCATAGTGGGCACTAGGTATTCAGGAGGCTGAGACAGGAGGATCTCTTGAGCAAAGAGACTGAGGTTGCTGTGAACTATGACACCATGGCACTGTACTCAGGGTGACAGAGGGAGCCTTTTTCTCAAAAAAAAAAAAAAGTTCCTTGTACAGTGAGACAGACTGAGGAAATGACCTAAGAATGGTGACAATAAAGATCACACAAAAAAATACAAATAAATAAGGTACAAATAAGTAAATTATCTAAATACTTAAAGAAGTAGAGAGTCAATCAGCAAAGTCTCCCTAAACGTAAATTTTGAGAGATGTTTGAAAAGAGGAAAAGGACATAAATTGGGGAAATAGGAGATTAGGAATGTGTCATAGAGTCAGATTGAACCAAGACATGGTAAATAATTTATGTGTTTAAAGCTGACTCTGTGTGTGTGTGTGTGATAGTCTCACTCTGTCATCCAGGCTAGAGTACACTGGTGTCATTATAGCTCACTGCAACCCCAAACTCCTGGGATTAAGCAATCCTGCTTCAGCCTCCCAAGCAGTGCGACTACAGGTGTGCACCACCAGGCCCTGCTTATTTTTCTATTTTTTGTAGATACAGGGTGTGAAACCCCTGCCTCAAGCAATCCTCCTGCCTCAGCCTCCCAGAATGCTAGGATTACAAGCCTGAGCCACCATGCTCAGCCAAAGCTGACTTTTTGAGCAGAATCTGCTCTGCTCCAGCCTATGGGTTTCTGCCTTTCTTCTGGCTCACTGAAACAGGCATGTTTACACACTCTCTATTTTTTTTTTTTTTTTTGGGCAGGGTCTGGGTTTGAACCTGCTACCTCTGGCATATGGGGCCAGCGCCCTACCCTTTTGAGCCACAGGCGCCACCCCCACACTCTCTATATTTTGATGTTTCCCAGGTCAGCCCAATGTGAGAACCTTAAGTTCTTTAAATAGCAAGAAGGAAGTTTCTGTGGAAATATGCAAACAAAACTGCCCTGTGGGATTGAACACTTTTGCTAATGCTGGTCCTCTAGGGAAATAAACTTCCCTGTTCCCAATAAAATGGAACTGCTCCCAGTATGGTTAAGGCCAGGAGAAACACAAATGATTTCCTTTACAAGTTACTTAGCACATTTTGCAAAAATGTTGTCCTTTTTTATGTGATGGGGAATACAAGGAAATCAAGGATGTTAATGAGTGAGATTTGAGAAGTGCAGCTTGATAGCAAAACCTTGTCTTAGCTGCATCTGCCCCCTCATGTTTTCTTGCCATCAAGAGATGTTCTAGCAGTGGGACTTTGGTGTATGGGATCTGGCCCCCTCTTCCAGAGTATATGCAAATACTCATGATGCTGGACAGACACTTTCTAGGGCTGAGATCACTGCTGCCTCCAGCATTTGTGGGATGGGGATAAAAAATGAATAGATTATACTATAGTCTCCCTAAAAATGCCCACCACTTTAAGAATGTGAACATCTTACACAGCAGGAGGCGGAACTGAAGTCTTATAAAATCTCTTGACCAGGGAGAAGGCCACTGTCTTTCTATTAGGATAACCTAGTTTTCTTGCAGTGTCCATTTTCTCAGAATGTTGTGCCCAACACATCCTGAATACCCAGCCTTGCTATCTTTTGGTAGATGCAAGAAAATCATGATGTTAGCATTCATTCTCTGCACGTTTGAGGTGTTACGGGTTCAGATTACTGCTATTCTTTCTCACTGCCTAATGCAAACACAAGTTCCCAAAGCAGCAATGGGAGAGCTTTCTAATGATCTCCTGATGTACAGGGAGACTTTCAGATCCCATACACGGATGTCACCCTGCTAGAGCAAGTCTTGATGGCAAGGAAACATGAACGCCTAATCTGATTCCTCACCAGCAAGGGGACTTCCCGGGTACGCACCGTATCCCCGCACACTGCCCAATTTCTGGGGTTGTCACACTAGACCGTGGTGATGTCACACTGGCTAGGATGACATTTTACAGCCAGATCCCCTACGGCCACTAGGCACCTTTAAATTACCGCGGAGTCTACCGTGAGGAGGGGGCCCGAAACCGGGCCCTCGCATTCCAACCGCGCTGGCTCCTCACGGAGGCCCTCGCCCTCCCACCGCCATCAGTACAATGCGGCGGTTCTAGTGGGAGGGGCCCTCGGTACTTCCGCCTCAGTAGGTGTCATGGCGCCGGGTGGGTGAACAGTTCCGGCGAGGCGGGGCCGGCCGGATGAGGGCGGCTGCTCAGCGCTCAGCTCATCAGGTCTGGCGACAACGGCGGCTGCGGAGTAAGGGGCCCGGCGCTAGCCCCGGACGGCGGCGGGAGGCTGAGGCGGGAGAGCGCGGGGCCGGGGCGGCGGCGGCGGCGGCGGTGGCGGGAAGGGGCCGGGTGGCGGAGCGGGCGGGAGGCTGAGGAGGCTCCCCCCGCGGGACGGGCGCGGGGACGGCTCCGGGGGGCGGGGGCCGGGGCCCGGGCCGGCTCGCGCGGGGGGTATGATGACCCGGCGGCGGGGCCCCGGATCTCGTCTCCTCCGCCGCCTCCTCACGGCAGCCCCAGCTCGCGGCTGAGAACCATACACACCGGCGGTGAGTGCGGATGGGCGGGAAGGGCCTCGGTACCGAGTGACCTCCTGACGGCCTCCCGAGGCGAGGCGGGGCCGGGCGGGCGGGCCGCGGGCTCTCCAGGGGCGCCCGGCCTGCTGGGGGCGCCTTTCGGAGCCGGGACCGGGCGCCGCGTCCTGCGGCCCGGCAGGTATCGGCCGCAGGAGGGACTTAGGTTCCCAGGAAAGTGGGCAGGCTCTGGGTTTGTTGGCGGGGGGGGGGGGGGGACTCCCCATTCCCCTGCCACTTCTCTCCTGGGAGTGTTGTTGTCCTTAAGTGACAGGGGACAGCCTTCTGTCTCTACCTGGCTGGTATTTTCCCGGCAGCCGCGGTAGGTTCCCAGTGTGGCTGGTGCGTTGTACTTCCCAGCCCTGCTTATCACCATGGGTTTGGGTTATTTGTGTTGTTTGGGACCAGGAAGCGGTGTGGAGAGAGGACGACGGTGGTAGGGTGGGTGTGGAAGCTTTTCTTTTCCCTCCGCTGGTGTTCTGTAATCGTTAGGTTTGTAATGATGGTGTAGCCTACGTGGGACCTGCCCTCCTAATGTATATCTGTGCAAGGCAGTTCCAGAGGTCTGGCTCAAAGGGAAACTTCAGCTGCCAGTCGCCACTTTTCAAAGCTTTCATTAAAAACAAAAAAGAAAGAAAAGAGGGGGAAACAACCAGAACTCGTAGGTGAGATCTACACTGGTCACAGGGCTGTGGGGGAAGAGTCGTTTTTTGTACCTAGCAACCAAGACCTGGGGCTCATTCTCCAGAAGCGTTGGTCTAAGCTCCAGTTTGTTGTGGTGACGAACTGTGAGCAATGGCCTGTGTTTATGCTGGGCGTGCTTTCTTTCCTGTTTGAGGAGGGGGGATGGGAATAGGAGGGAAGAAGGTAGGGAATAGGGAAAAGCTCCAGTTAATGTTTTTTCTCCGTTTAACCGCTGATTGTGGTAGATTCTTTTTGAGGCAGCCCTGCATGCTTTTTCTTGTCTATTAGTGACACTTTGGGAATTCTCTGTAATCGCATTAAAATACTAGTTTCAGCTATATAGACTCTTCTGCCCCAGTCTCTCCTTCATCTTATTTGTTTCTTAGTAACTGACGAAAAACAGCATTGTGGCTTCCTGCTCCTGATGAAGTGGAGTTAAATTAAGTGGCTGATGCCTTCAGCAGAACCTACAATTTTGTTCTTGTTTGTGTAAAGCTATTTTTGATTTCTGGTCTGTAAAGTTTTTTATTTTCTTCTTCCTTTTTTTTTTTTTTGAAGATTATAGAGAATGCAAACCATTACCATCTTTTTTCATGTAAAAAGCCTGAAGCTTTCTGTAAAACATTTAAAAGTCTAACATTTTACCTAATTGTAATTCAGCAGGTGGTTTTGTATCTTTACATGTAATTATGTCTAGGTTCTGTGTTATAATTCTGGTATGATGTAGAATGTAATTGATTTTAAGATACTATTCCCAACTTGAAGGGTATTTTAGTAAAGTACTTATGGTCAGAACTGGAGACAGCCTTGTCAGTAAGGCATCTGAGAGTAAAATGGTTAATGAGATCTTAAGAACACACTGACTTCATCTGGCCAGTAGGACTTTTGCTGGTGATATCTTCATGAGTACCTTATCCTTATCCCTGGACATTGTAGTTTTATGGATTTTTGAACAAGTTGATTGGTAACTTGAGACAAACTAGAACTCCCTTCTAAAAGAAAAAAAAATTGTCTCAAAATTCACAACTCTTTGGGAAATAGAGTTCATTCTTTCTGTGGTTTTGTTTTAGAAGTGTAGCTTTATCAATGGTTTGTTGGTAGAAATCAGTGACCCAAACCTGCCTTGTAAACTTTTTACACTTGGAACTTAAGTAGCTTGTCCTATGTTTTAACTGTTCCTTTTGTAATTTGAAGTAATTTTGCAAACATGAGCTGCTTGATTGGCCATTTGTCCTTTTAAGAGCATTCTATATTTTTTAGGCCTTTAAAAAAACTTACTATTAAGTCTTTCCCAGTTTCTTCTCCTTACATTTCCAAGTATCACTTTATTCACTGATTTGCTTTTTGGTTCCTTTTTGTTGTTTTTGTTTCTGATCTTCCTTGTAGTTGTAGAAACCTACATCCTAAATGCCTAATTATGTCTGTGTAGTGCCTAATTTGGCGCTTAAAAATTTTACAACCTATTTTTACATTTTCTCTTAATTTTTTGTAAGTCTTATTTCAACACCAGTCTTAAGCTCTTTCATGGTAGGAAATTTTAGTTGTATTTCTTTTGGATTATTTAAGGGCACCTGGTAGAGTGCTTTCTTAAAGTCCTTAATGAAAAAGAATCAGAAGACCTGAATTCTTTGCCAGCATTAGTACTCATTAACTCTATGCAAAACCTGTTTGGCCTTTTTGAGTCTCCTTTTTCTCATCTTGTAATTAGGGAACTTTAGAAATAATTTTTTGACATCTTTTTTAGCTGTAAGAGTTCCAGTTCTTTTTTGACAGTGTCTTCTGCTCCAGTCAAACATATCTCTTTTCTTTATGCAGTTTGTTTTTCCACCTTCCTTGGCATACTGGCAAAAGTCAGCTTATGTTCCTGAAGGAGCTTCTCATCATCTGTCTGCCACACTGTTGTTACCTGTTTTCCTTCAGCCTTTGCTGGTTGATCTAAACAGGGTCCTCTCTTAGTGTTGTTTGTTTCATATTGATGTCTGCTTTGTTAATTTGACCTTTTCCTTATGTTGGAAACTCCTCGATGTATATTATTTTTGATTTGTTTCTTTTTAATTTATAATGTTTTGTTTTTAATTTATAATGTACCCCTGTCTTTAAAAGGTATAGTTTCTTTTATTCTAAGCTTTATAGACTCTTCCAGGCATCCTCAAACTGCGGCCTGCAGGCCACATGCAGCCTGCTTAGGACATTTATCCGGCCTGCCGGTATTTTTGCCGCTGCTACCTGTCCTGCTTAGCAGCCGACTCATCCCGGGGGCCTGGGGAACCGCAGTCTGGCTCTCCAACTGTCTGAGGGACAGTGAACTGGCCCCCTGTTTAAAAAGTTTGAGGATCCCTGCTTTAGACTGTCCTGTGCACATACTAAAATATAAAATAGTCCCTTTATACTAAACACAAAGCTCTTACTTTTTTTTTGTTCTATTGCTGTAGGTGTCGTTTCAAATATACCTAAGCCTATTATTACTGACTTTGATACAGACCAACAGCCTCTGCCAGAAGAAGTGAGCTTTAAGCAGAGACTAGAAGGATAAGTAGAAGTTAGGGAAAGAAGGTTAGGGAAAGGAAGACAAAGTTCAGATAGGGAACATTATGAATGAAGAAACTAAGGTGGGGGAAAGCAAGGCCTACTCTAGGAATTCAGAAGAGAGCATGCCTGGGGAAAGAATGGATGAAACGAGGCTTTAACCCAGATCTTGCAAGTCTTGATAATCCAAATTAGAGATTTTAGTCTTTATCCTAAGATTTTAAGTGCTAGACAGATAATGTGTTTTTGTTTTTTGTTTGTCCCCACATGTGCATTTTTTTTTTTTTTTTGAGATAGACTCTCACTTTGTCACCCTTGGTAGAGTGCTGTGGCGTCACAGTTCACAG
>NW_003852468.1:7511370-7512560 GCF_000181295.1 Otolemur garnettii | reverse complement strand
GCCACCTTAGGTGTATGTGGCTGGCGCCTTAGCCGCTTGAGCCACAGGCGCCGAGCCCACATGTGGATTTTTAAAAACTTCAGTTATAAGGTGAATGAATTGGTAGAGAGAAGCTTAGAAAGGGGGCTTGAGCAAGTACAGAATTGTACAGTAAGAGTAAAGAAAACTTAGTGGAGTAGAGACAGATTTAGTTGTTTGGTGAAAGAATTTTTTTCCCAAACTTGTATCACTTTATTTTATAGAACGTGTACTCTTATTTACTTACTTTAATGATAAGAATAGTCCATATGTCAATATATGTGCTGGAGAATATGTACATCTGTGTACCTGTCAGCTGAGCATAAGTGCTAGAGGAAGAAATCAATATGTAGTACTGTATTTAGGTTATTTAGGTCACCAATTGTTAAACTATGTCAAAGAAGCAAAGATGGCATTGAGCAAAAGCAACAAGAATTTATTGATGTGTGGGTGTGGTGGTGAAATTAACTGAGGACTTAAGTACAAAGCACTGAAAAGTAGTTATTTTGGTTGTCATACCTGGCTATTCCGTTCAAGATTACAATAATTGAATTTTTTTTGTAGTAAGATTACCCAGAAAGTGTTAAATAGATGTGACCATGCCAGAGAGAAGGGAAACTGTTGACTGTTTTTGAAAGCCTTAGATTTCCTTAATAATTAATAGTCTTTTAGGAATAAGTGCAAGTCCCAGTAGACTTTTGCCTATCAGTTCTGCTTTGAGATTAATGCAGCAGGCAAATTTGTCCTTACATTAAGATGCTTAAGTCTTTGGAAATTTAGGTTTGAAATGGAAAGACTTTGTTCATTGCTGGAGTTGAGGTGCAGAATTTTTAGAAAGTCAGAAATAGCCTTTTAATTTATTGGGGAACTATTCTCATGTCACTTGAAAAAATTTGTAATTGCTAAAGAGAGTCTGATATATATGGTATATATATGGTAATATATATATGGATATATATGGTAAATTTTCCATTGGTATTAATCTGTTCTATTTTTTGGTTGTTTTCTGCCTAGAAAAAATTACCTCCCCATTTGCGAATTTAAATTTGTGGAACATGGTGTCTTTACCCATGGTATCTTTACTGTTTTTTTTTTTTTGAGACAGAGCCTCAAGCTGTCCCCCTGGGTAGAGTGCTGTGGCATTACAGCTCACAGCAACCTCCAACTCCTGG
>NW_003852468.1:7509653-7511289 GCF_000181295.1 Otolemur garnettii | reverse complement strand
GGCTATTTTTTGGTTGCAGCTGTCATTGTTGTTTTGGCAGGTCCGGGCTGGGGATTCGAACCCGCCACCTTAGGTGTACATGGCTGGTGCCTTAGCCGGTTGAGCTATAGGCGCCGAGCCAGTATCTTTACTGTTTTAGCTGAATTTCAGAGTGGAATATAAATTAAGAGTATGCTGATTTTTCTAGGCCATTTAGATTCTGCATTTTCTTCTTATTTTGTGTTAGTTGAGGCCAGAATGAGTCTCAGCACATAAGTCCTGGTGGTCTGATACTGACTTTAATGCATCTTTCTCTCACTGTGGGAAAGGCCAGTAAAATTCTTAATTGTTCTTTCCTTTTGGGTGGATTGTTTGTTTTTCTGAATAAGAATTATATTCATTTTTAGCTGGGCTTTGTGGTGGACGCCTGTAATCCCAGCTACTTGGGAGGCTGAGGCAAGAGAATCCCTTATGCCCAAGAGTTTGAGGTTCCTGGGAGCTGGGATGCCACGACGCTATACCCAGGGTGCCATAGACTCTGTCTCAAAAAAAAAAAAAAGAATTCTATTCATTTATATGCTTAAACATTCTGGAAAATGTCCTTTTTGAAGATTTAAAGTCATAAATAGCTGTTATTTTGCTTATTGGGTAAGACCTTGTCAATAACATTACTCTGCTGAACACTCTTATTTTTATAAAGTATCTAGTTGTGAATGTGTATTTCAAAATTTGGTATGACATTTCACGAATTTCTTTTAGCATTTTTACTTTAGTTGCTACAAACTTCAGATTTCATATTCAGGTTTTTCACTAAGTATTTCTATTATATAAAGGTTGTATTCATGTCTTTTGATAGATTATTAAATTTAGCAGCTAAACACATATGATAGAAAACTTTTAAAAATACATATAAATTATGTAGACTCTTGTGTAAAGTAACTCTAAACTGCATTTAGAAAATTGGAGGCTAAGGATTTGTTCTTTCCAGCTGACTAGTCCAGTGTAGATGGTTTTTAGTTGTATTCAAACACAAGGAAATGTACGTTTTGCATTTTGATGTTCTGTAACATTCTTTGTCACATTTCCTTCCTTTCTGGTTGTGTGTGTTTATTCTCTTGTGAATAGTAAAACTATACTGCATGGATTAGAGTGGAGACTTCTACATCTCAAGGACCAGGTAGAGCAGATAAAAGGGAAGGACATTCAAAGCAAAGCCAACCCCAAAACCAAACATTTGGAAATATTGCAGTTTAATATGAGTGGTAGGGAATTGTAGTAGAATGTGAAGTTGGTAGGCAGAGGTCAACTCATTCATCCAGCAAATACTGAGTATGTATATATTGCCATAGTTAGTGGTAAACTCTAGTGTTACAAAGAACAAGACCAAGGTGCTACATGTCCTTGTGGAAGGTATGCTATAGCTGGGAATGTAGCATTAAATATTTTCAAGTTATAAGGGAAGAACAGGGAGTTGTGGGAATGCATGGTGGGGGTGGGAGATGATTGTGTTAGAGTGTTTGGATGGATGGTGAAGCTGTCAAAGGAATGGTTCTCAGCAGAAAGTCTAAAACATTGGGGTGGCACCTGTGGCTCAAAGGAGTAGGGCGTTGGCCCCATATGTCGGAGGTAGCGGGTTCAAACCCAGCCCTGGCCAAAA
>NW_003852468.1:7502661-7508222 GCF_000181295.1 Otolemur garnettii | reverse complement strand
AGAGCCCTAATGCATCTGAGGCTCAGATAGTTGAGAAGGAAGAAGATATAAGCCATGAGATGGCTTGTATGCTGTGTTAAATGTTTGGATTTTATTCTGGAAAAAATAGCTTTCAGTTTAGTTTTTGGGCTTAATGAGCTAGATGTGTCTATTAGCTGTTCAGGGACAGAAAGCTGGACTGTTCTCACTCCCTTTCCCCCATATTTGTATAAGAATAACTTCCTTCAATTCTTCAGATAAGATTTTTTGTCATGCTGGTTACTTTGTTCTGGTCAGTTTATCAATGGTCCTTTAGACAACTGAAAATATTTTATGTAGAATCTGAGCAGAGTAGATAGACTTCACTTTGTCCAGCATGTTCTGAACGCTATTTCTATGAATATATGAGATTGGACAATTAAATTTGTGAAACTAGAAAAAACACTACAATACCTCATTACTGAATATCAAAGCAGTTATGGAACTCTGTTTTGGGAATGGCCCCCAGAGCTGTCATCGTATGAGGTCTGACAGTTAAGTTCCTGAAGTCATCCTTCATGAACTTTGAAAAGTAGACTAGGCCCTGGTGCCAGTTAATACCTTCCCAGGGGAGTACTTTGAAGGTGATGGAAGCGATACTCAGCAATGAAGGTATGCAGCACTTTTCCTAGGATGACTTCTCGAACTTAATTGTCTGACCTTGTAGGTCAAGATTAAAGAAGTAGCTTTTGAAAGGAGGGAAGTGTTATTACGTGTATCTTTCTTTTTTTTTTTTTTTTTTTGAGACAGTCTCACTATGTCACCCTTGGTAGAGTGCTATAGCATCACAGCTCACAGCAACCTCAAACTCTTGGGCTTAAGTGATTCTCTTGCCTTAGCCTCCCAAGTAGCTGGGCCTACAGGCGCCTGCCACAATGCCTAGCTGTTTTTGTTGTTGTTGTTGTTGTTGTTGCAGTTGTCATTGTTGTTTAGCAGGCCCTGGGCCGGATTTGAACCTGCCAGCCTCAGTGTATGTGGCCGGTGCCCTAACCACTGAACTACGGACGCTGAGTCTATTACTTGTTTCTTTTATCAACTGTTTTTCATATATAGTGCTATTAAGCCTTGTATCTCTTATCCTGGTGGTCTCATTCTTCCTTTCTTTCAATGTAGGTATGGCATCACAGTTGCAGGTGTTTTCCCCCCCATCAGTGTCGTCGAGTGCCTTCTGCAGTGCGAAGAAATTGAAAATAGAGCCCTCTGGTTGGGATGTTTCAGGACAGAGCAGCAGCGACAAATATTATACCCACAGTAAAACCCTCCCAGCTACACAAGGGCAAGCCAACTCCTCTCACCAGGTAGCAAATTTCAACATCCCTGCTTACGACCAGGGCCTCCTCCTCCCAGCTCCTGCAGTGGAGCATATTGTGGTAACAGCCGCGGATAGCTCAGGCAGTGCTGCTACGTCAACTTTTCAAAGCAGCCAGACCCTGACTCACAGAAGCAACGTTTCTTTGCTTGAGCCATATCAAAAATGTGGATTGAAAAGAAAAAGTGAGGAAGTTGACAGCAACGGTAGCGTGCAGATCATAGAAGAACATCCCCCTCTCATGCTGCAAAACAGGACTGTGGTGGGTGCTGCTGCCACGACCACCACTGTGACCACAAAGAGTAGCAGTTCCAGCGGAGAAGGGGATTACCAGCTGGTCCAGCATGAGATCCTTTGCTCTATGACCAACAGCTACGAAGTCTTGGAGTTCCTAGGCCGGGGGACATTTGGACAGGTGGCTAAGTGCTGGAAGCGGAGCACCAAGGAAATTGTGGCTATTAAAATCTTGAAGAACCACCCCTCCTATGCCAGACAAGGACAGATTGAAGTGAGCATCCTTTCCCGCCTAAGCAGTGAAAATGCTGATGAGTATAATTTTGTCCGTTCTTATGAATGCTTTCAGCATAAGAATCACACCTGCCTCGTGTTTGAGATGCTGGAGCAGAACTTATACGATTTTCTAAAGCAAAACAAGTTTAGCCCACTGCCACTCAAGTACATTAGACCAATCTTGCAGCAGGTGGCCACAGCTTTGATGAAGCTCAAGAGTCTTGGTCTGATTCATGCTGACCTTAAGCCTGAGAACATAATGCTGGTTGATCCAGTTCGCCAACCCTACCGAGTGAAGGTCATTGACTTTGGTTCTGCCAGTCATGTTTCCAAAGCTGTATGCTCCACCTACTTACAGTCACGTTACTACAGGCAAGTTGCAAATGCTAAAAGGCGTGTCTTAGACTAGAGAGATTTGTTCTTATGTATAACATATATTCCATAGTGCTACATATAACAGTGAATTTCTTTATATAGATTTTTTGATAGAAGTAAGATAGCATGTTTTAGCATATTCTGTGAGTGGCTTCCCTATATATGACATTATCTTATATCTGAAATTTTGTTTAGCATTAGAAAAATGAACTCAGTCTTATTCTGAAGGTTGATATTAGTTGAATTATACTAAGCATCTGGTTCCTTAGTACCATTACACCTAAATTTTTCGATTTTAAGAGTCTTTAAATATGTAAGGATACTTACTTATTTGTAATGAATTTGAACATATGCTGCTGCTTTTTCTAAGTCCTTATCTTGGCAGGTAAAATGCCTTGGGAATAGCTCTAGGTTTAAAGCATTTTATTCTTTTACATTTTCTTTCTTCTATAATAGCATGAATTGGATTAGAAGATTGATACTTTCTCTTGTTTTAACATTCTCTATAATACTCTGAAGATCCTTGAATGGCTTTTATTCAAGTACCTTACACTTTAGTGATTTGTATTTTTTGATTGATACCTTTTTAATGTATAATTATCAGGACATTACTTAAATGCTGGTGCTGCTATATACAGTACAATTTGTGAAGCTTTTTTTTTTTTGAGACAATCTCAAGCCGTCACCATGGGTAGAGTGCTGTGGTATCATAGCTTACAGCAACCTCCAACTCTTGGGTTCAAGCAATGCTCTTGCCTCAATTTTTCTATTTTTAGTAGAGACGGGGTCTTGCTTTTAACTTAGGCTGGTCTTGAACTCGCGAGCTCAAGTAGTCCACTGGCCTCAGCCTCCCAGAGTGCTAGAATTATAGGCGTGAGCTACCGTGCCTGGCCAGCCAAGGCTTTTTACTAATAAATTGGCTTTTATTTTTCAGCATCTCTTTTATTTTATTATCTTGTTATTTAAGGAATTTAATACTTAGGTTTTTTTTTTAATCTTTGTTTTTGAGATTGAGTCTTTCTCTCCCTGAGCAGAGTGCTATGGCGTCACATAGCTCATAGCAACCTCAAACTCCAGAGCTCAAAAGATGCTCCTGTTTCAGCCTCCCGAGTAGCTGAGATTACAGGTGCCTGCCATAACACTGGGATTGTTTTTTACAGTCAGGGTCTCGTTCTTGCTCAGGCTGGTTTCAAACTCCTGAGCTCAAGCAACCCACCTACCTCTGCCTCCTAGAATGTTAGGATTGCAAGCATGAGCTAGTGTCCCAGGTCCCCTGATATTTAGTTTCAATGGTCAAAGCACGTAAGAATCCAGTCAAGAAGTGAAACAATAGGCTGGCCATGATGGCTCATGGCTGTAATCCTAAAACTCTAAAAGGCCAAGTCACACAGATTGCTTGAGCTTAGGAGTTCAAGACCAGCCTGAGCAAGAGTGAGACACCCATCTCTACTAAAAATAGAAAAACTGAGGCAAGAGGATCGGTTGAGCCCAAGAGTTTGAGGTTGCTGTGAGCTGTGATGCCATGTTATTCTATCTAGGGTGACATCGAGTGAGAGACTGTCTCAAAAAGAAAAAAAAAAATGAGAAACAATTAAAAAAAAAAAAGGTAACCCACAAAATATTTATAAGGAAATACTTCCAACATGCTGAATGCCTATGATACATTTTGAGGAAATAGAAATTCTGAACTAAGAGTTTTATATGTGGCTCGGCGCCTATAGCTCAATCAGCTAAGGCGCCAGCCACGTACACCTAAGGTGGTGGGTTCGAATCCCCAGCCCGGACCCGCCAAACAACAATGACGGCTGCAACCAAAAAATAGCCGGGCGTTGTGGCAGGCTCCTGTGGTCCCAGCTACTTGGGAGGTGGAGGCAAGAGACTCGCTTGAGCCCAGGAGTTGGAGGTTGCTGTGAGCTGTGATACCACAGCACTCTACCCAGGGGGACAGCTTGAGGCTCTGTCTCAAAAAAAAAAGTTTTATATGTGAAAATAATGATTCAGAAAAAATGCCATAGATAATATTTTTTAAATCATAGTATAATTTGTATACTGAAATGGTGAAGTTTACCATTTTAACCAGTTGGTACCATCACAGTGTTATGTAATTGTACTACTATTTCTTAATTTTTTTCATCACTCAAAACAGAAACTCTTAACTGTTAGGCAATAAATCCTCATTCTTCCTTCTTCTTCTTCTTTTTTTTTTTTTTTGAGATAGTCTCCCTCTCTTACCTCAGGCTAGAGTGCCATGATGTCAGCTTTGCTCAGGGCAACCTCTAACTCCTGTGTTCAAGTGATCCTCCTGCCTCAGCCTCCAGAATAGCTGGGACTACAGGCACTTGCCACAACCCTCAGCTAATTTTTTCTATTTTTAGTAGAGATGGGGTCTTGTTCTTGCTTAAGCTAGTCTCAAACTCCTGAGTTCAAGACATTGTCCTGCTTTTGCCACCCAGATTATAGGCATGAGCCACTGCCCCTGGCCTCTATTCTTCTTCCTACCCCTGGCAAACCTCTATTTGATTTTCTGTCCCTACAGATTCGCCCATTCTGGATACTACATATAAATGGAATTGTACAATATTTCTCTTTTGAGTCTGGTATATTTCATTTAGCATAATGTTTTTGAGTTTAATCCCTACATAGCATATATCGACTTCATTCCTTTTCACGGCTGAATAATATTTTACTATGCGTATATACCACCTTTTATCTTCATTCATCTCTTGATGAATGCTTGGGTTGTTAACCACTTTTTGGCTACTGTGAATAATGTTGCTGTGAACATTGGCATACATGTATCTAAGATCCTGTTTTTAGGTTTTTTGGGTAGATAGCCAGGAGTGAAATTGATGGCAATTCTGTGTTAACTTTTGGGGGGACCACCAAACTGTTTTTCCACAGAGGTCCCACCATTTTACATTCCCACCCATAGTGTGTGATCATTCCAATTTCTCCACATTATCACTAATGTGGTATTTTTTGTTTAGTTTTTTAAATATTAGCCATTCTTTTAGTTTTTGGCCAGGGCTGGGTTTGAACCCACCACCTCCAGCATATGGGACCAGCACCCTACCCTTTTGAGCCACAGGCACCACCATTATTAGCCATTCTTAATGGGTATGAAGGAGTATCTCATTAGGTTTTGATTTGCGTTCCTCCTGTGGGTTGTGACCCACAGGAACTTAAAGGGCCTTGGCATTAGGAAGGTTGAGAACCACTGCGCTAATGATTAGTAATATAGTGCCTTTTTTCATATGTTTATTGGCCATTTATATATCTTCTTTGGAGAAATGTCCATTTAGGTCTTTTACACATTTTTTTTTTTTTTTTTTTGAGACAGAGCCTCAAG
>NW_003852468.1:7488295-7502148 GCF_000181295.1 Otolemur garnettii | reverse complement strand
TTTTTTTGTTGTTGCAGTTTGGCCAGGGCTGAGTTTGAACCCGCCACCCTCTGCCCTACTCACTGAGCCATAGGCGCTGCCCTATATATTCTAGATATTAATAGATATATAATTTATAAATATTTTCTCCCATTTCATGAGTTGCCTTTTCATCTCTTGGTATTGTTTGACACATAAAATTTTAACTTTGGGCTCGGCACCTGTAGCTCAGTGGCTAGGGTGCCAGCCACATATACCAGAGCTGGCTGGTTGGAACCCAACCTGGGCTTACCAAACAGCAATGACAATTACATTGTCTCAAAAAAAAAAAAAATTAACTTTTGTGAAGTCCAGTTTGTCTACTTTTTATTTAGTTGCTTATGCTTTAAATATTATATGCAAGAAATCATTGCCAAAACCATGTCATGTATCCTAAGTTTTCTTCTGAGAGATTTGTAGTGTCATGTCTTACATTTAAGACCTTGATTCTTTGTTAATTTTTGTGTATGGTATAAGGTAAGGGTCTAGTGTCATATTTTTGTATGTGATTATTTCGTTCTTTCAACACCATTTACTGAAAAGATTGTTCATTCCTCATTGGATGGTCTTGGTGCCTTCGTTGAAATCATTTGATGATTCAAATACTTTGACAAGTATTTTTTGGCTCTATATGCTATTCCATTAATCTATATATGCATATGGCTATCCTTATGCCAGTATCTGTTTTGATTACTGTAGCTCTGTAATAAGTTTTGAAATCAGAAAATGTTCTTTTTCAAGATTGTTTTGCTTTTCAGGGTCCTTGAGATTCAATATGAATTTTAGGATAGATTTTTCTGGTTTTTTGCAAAAAAAAAAAATCATTGTTTTTTAATAGCGATAGCATTGAATCTGTAGATCGCCTAGGTAGTGTTGACATCTTAATGATATTAAGTCTTTAAATACATCCTCATAGCCAGGCAAGGTGGCTCATGCCTTTTAACCTAGCACTCTGGGAGGCCAAGGTGGGTGGATTGCCTGAGCTCACAGGTATGAGACCAGCCTGAGCCAAAGTGAGACCTCGTCTCTAAAAATAGCCAGATGTTGTCACAGGCTATTTGGGAGGTTGAGGCAAGAGAATTGCTTGAGCCCAAGAGTTTGAGATTGCTGTGAGCTGTTACACAACTCTGTCTCAAATAAATAAATAAATAAATACATCCTTATAGTTTTATAAAACTGCAATGATGTTTTTTACTGGAGGTAAAGAAACTCTTAGAGCCTCTGGTTTCTGGTTTCATGCTGACCTAGGCTAATTTTAAGAATTTCACTTCTGGCTCGGCACCTGTAGCTCAAGCGGCTAAGGCGCCAGCCACATACACCTAAGGTGGTGGGTTCGAATCCCCAGCCCGGGCCCGCCAAACAACAATGATGGCTGCAACCAAAAAATGGCCAGGCGCTGTGGCGGACGCCTGTAGTCCCAGCTACTTGGGAGGCTGAGGCAGGAGACTCGCTTGAGCCCAGGAGTTGGAGGTTGCTGTGAGCTGAGATGCCATGGCACTCTACCCAGGGGGATAGCTTGAGGCTCCTGTCTCTCAAAAAAAAAAAAAAAAAAAAAGGCAAATGTAGCTGGAACCTAAAAAAGAATTTCACTTCTATTTATTTAAGCCATGGGAGATTTAGGTTCCAGCTAAACCTAAATCTTTGAGCAATCCTTTGAGCAATCCCCACCTTCTCTGGCCCTTATATATATAAAACACACTCTACAGATAGACTGAAGAGTTCAGCTCAACACCACATTCTGAGAGCTGGGGAGGTGACAGGAAGATGGCAGCTGAGGGTGAAGGCTGATCAGCTTTTTTTCAGTCTTTACTCTGTACCTTTGGATGTTCTTTGTGTACCCTGTCAAAGACAAAGTGCATTCTCTTGTGGTAATAGAGCATCTTTAAAATTGAAAAGAGGGGTGCAGTGGGAGATAAGAATTAATTTCATGAATCTTTTTTGAAGGAATTTTCACTTAAAGGGTAAAGGAGATATGAGTTCTGACTGTTTAGCTTTCTCTAATGTATAATTCATTTGAATAATTTTTCAGCATTAGATTGCTGATTTTTATATTTTGTCCTTATCCTTTTAAGTTGTAAATTGAGTAATTTTAATAAGAAAATCAAGCTTTCATATTTTTAAAATTATTTTTTAACAAAGCTTCCTATAAATCTATTCCATTTTTGTTGTTGACTATAACAGTGTGTTTTTAAAATTGCTACTATTTTTAGATTTATTTTTTATTTAAAAAAGTAGTCATTGGGAGGCACCTGTGGCTCAGAGTAGGCTGCCAGCCCCATATACTGCAGGTAGTGGGTTCAAACCTGGCCCCAGCCAAAAACTGCAAATAAATAAAAAATAAAAAAAATGTAATTCTGTAATACTGAACCCAGAATAAGGATTGATTTAGCTTAAATTTTATGGTAACATGTATACTTTTTTTCCTTTTTATTTTTATTTTTTTTTAAGAGACAGAGTCTCACTTTGTCACCCTCAGAATGTTGTGGTGTCACAGCTCACAGCAACCTCCAACTCTTGGGCTTAGGCAATTCTCTTGCCTCAGCCTCCCGTGCCCACCACAATGCCTGGCTATTTTTATTTGGTTGCTGTTGTCGTTGTTTTCGAATCATGGCCAGGGCTGGATTTGAGCCCGCCAGTTTCGATGTATAGGTGCCCTATTCATTGAGCTACAGGCACCGCCTCCTTTTTTTTTTTTTTTGAGACAGAGTCTCACTTTTTTGCTCTTGGTATAGTGCTATGGCATCATAGCTCACAGCAACCTCAAACTCTTGGGCTCAAGTAATTCCCTTGCCTCAGCCTCCCAAGTAGATGGGATTGTAGGCACCCACCACAATGCCTGGCTATTTTTAGAGACAGGGTCTTGCTCTGGCTCAGGCTAGTCTTGAATCTGTAAACTCAGGCAATCCACTTGCCTTTTGACTCCCAAGTGCTTGGATTAAAGGTGTGAGCCACTGAGCTGGCCTTCTTTTTTTTTTTTTTTTTTTCCTTTTTGAGACAGTCTTACTCTGTTGCCCTGCCATCGAGTACAGTGGTACTCATCATAGCTCACAGCAACCTCAAACTCCTGGGCTCAAGCCATTCTTCTGCTTCAGCCTCCTGAGTAGCTGAGACTATAGGTGTGTACCAAGACACTTAGTTAATTTATTTTTATTTTTAGTAGAGACAGGGTCTCGCTTTTTCTCAGGCTGCTCTTGAACTGACCTTAAACAATTCTCCTGTCTCAGCCTCCATTGGTGCTAGGATTATTGGCATGAGTCATTGCACCCAGCTCAGTTTGAATTTTTTAAAAAAGTTTTATTTTTTTATTATTATCTTTTTGAGACAGAGTCTCAAGCTGTTGCCCTGGGTAGAGTGCCATGGCATCACAGCTCACAGCAACCTCAAATTCTTAGGCTTAAGCAATTCTCTTGCTTTAGCCTCCCAAGTAGCTGGGACTACAGGCGCCCACCACAATGCCTGGTTATTTTTTGTTGTTGTTGCAGTTGTCATTGTTGTTTTAGCTGGCCTAGGCTGGGTTCGAACCTGCCAGCCTTGGTATACGTGGCCGGCACACTACCCATGGAGCTACGGGTGCCGCCAAAATTTTTTATTTTTAATTATTATAGGTACTACATAATAGTTGTATATATTTGTAGTTTATTTCTCTTTTTTTAATTGCTACTATTTGAAGATTTATTTTCACTTAAAAATCATCTTTAGTCAATAATGACTAAAGAGTAAGTATTGATTAGTTAAAATTTTGTGGTAACATGTACACCTCTTTGTTATTTTTTCATTAACTGGTAATAGAGTAATTTTTTTTTTTTTTTAGTTGCAGTTGTCATTGTTGTTTTGTGGCTGGTGCCCTACCCACAGAGCTACAGGCTCAGCCTTATATAAGAGTAATTTTAAGTGGAGCTCTGGTTGCTGTTTAAAAACAGGAGTTTATTCTCTGTGTTACTAAGGCTCAGTATCCAGAGCTTGACTATGTTTAGGATTTAGCATGAATGTTCTGTTGTGTAATAGTAATACTTGATAATGAGCCTAAAGCACATGGAATGGCTGGTCAGGCATTCCTTATTACTGGTTTTATCCACAGTCATCCTCTTAAGGTTCTTTCCTGTTGATTTGTTGTCATATTAGAGTCCATTAAGTCCTGCCCTCTTGTCTTTCAGAAAACCTCTGTGAAATCCTCTTGGTGATGAAGTCTGGCTCCAAAGCTAGCTACCTTCTTACCCTCCTTTTTAGTGTACATTGCTTTTTCTTTCTTTTGGAGATAGAATCTCACTTTGTTGCCCTGGGTAGAGTGCTGTAGAGTCACAGCTCACAGCAACCTCAAACTCTTGGGCTTACACCATCCTCTTGCCTCAGCCTCCCAAATAACTGGGACTACAGGTGTCAGGTGCCGGCCACAATGCCCAGCTATTTTTAGAAACAGGATCTCACTCTGGCTCAGGCTGGTTGTGAGCTTAGGCAATCCCACCTGCTTTGGCTTCCCAGTGCTGAGATTACAGATGTGAGCCATGGCATGCCTGGCCTATATTGCTTTTTCTTACAATGTAACATGAAGAACAAATAGTAAACAGACTTTAACTACAATAGCTAAGTGGTAGAAATAGCAATCACTGCCTTTTGATTTCCCAGCTTCAAACTTCTTTAAATTGAAGAAATCTTTTTAAAGTTGTAAAGCTTTATTTCACTAGCACCTATAGCAAGCTCAGGTTAGGATCACTTAACAGCAAAAATCATTTTCTGATTGTTTTTATGAACATACTAAAATGTTATGATTTGACATAAATTTGCCACCCTGCTGTCTCTATTGGCTATAGGCATGGCTGAAATATTTAGGCAATGGAACTGATATAGCCTATTCTCTGGCATACTGTAAACATAGACTGGCTCCAAGAAAAGCTGAAGTTTTGGGGGCTTGAATTTTGGGGACAGTAGTTTGCCATACTTACAAGCTCAATACCTTTCCATTCTGAAAAACTCGCCAGCCTGTATTTTAAACTGAATCACTTTGTTATTTATGGAAGGACCAGGTCTAGAAGGGGAAAGCATATCTTCAGTTTTATCCTAGACAAATAAATAATCTAATTTCCTCTGACAGTGAAACTACAGGTTCACCTAAGCCACAGATGCAGGAAGTTAGACTTTATGTAACTTCTCTGATCTGATAAGTAAATAGGTTTGATGCCTCTAAGATGGGAAAAAGAAACAAGAATGTTCATGAAAATAACCTGAGAATTATTTGTGCTGTTAAATGATCCTCATCTGAGCTTGCTCTGGGTGCCAGTAAAATAAAGCTTTACAACACTGGAGAAATTTTCAATTTAAAGAAGTTTGAAGTTGGGAAATCGAAAGGCAGGGATTGTTATTTCTAACCACTCGGCTGTAGTAGAGTCTGTTTAGCGTTTGTTCTTTAAGCATGGGATATGTCTTTAAAGAGGAGACCCACCATGTCCAAAGCACAATTAATGCCATTTTTCTACTAGTGAATACTGCCAGTTTTATTCTTTCTTTCTTTTCTTTTTCTTTCCCATGTTTTAGTAGGTAATCTTTTGTCCTGCCCAATTGTTAGAATGTTAGAGCTGGAAAGGGACTTAGAGGAGTCATTATCTAATTCAGCTTCCTTGTAGAAGTTAAGTAGAACCAAAGTTTCAGTATCTATTTAGAGTTTATATGGGGGACTGAGAAATATTAGAGGCCAAGGGAAAAGTTGTAATTCAAATATTTCTAAGACTTACAGTTTGAATTCAGAGTTTAAAACATCTAGTACTTAGAGATGAACCTGCTCTAATGATGCCACACTGTTCAGTAAAGAAGAAAATAACTTCAGTCTTCTTGCTTCCTAGTGTTTAGGTAAGTAACATTTCTAGGCCCAAATAGTAAAAGTCTTCAATGGACTAAGCAGTCTTAGTAATTTTTTACTATTTTTTTTTTTCCTTTTTATGTTAGGTGTGCTAAAATTGATGTTTTTGAGTGAGCATTTGCTGGAAACTCTTAGCTGCTTGTGTTGTTTCAGGGCAAGACCAATTGAAAAAACTCTTTGAGCCAGTCTTCAGTTTGTTTTTTATGAGATGGGCTTGGGGACTGGAATTAGTGTTTCCTTTAATTTCCCTGAAACTTGAAGCTCTAGAATGCTGATAGTTACCACATACCACCTTTTAAAAGAAATGCATTGCTCTATGGCCCAGCCATTCTGTGTGTTTTACCTTTTGGACTTTAAAATGTCCTCCTGGTAGGGTGGGAAAAGCAAAATCAGTTGATGCTTTGGAATGTTCTAAGCCTAGTTTTCATGTTGGCCCAAAGCCATTTTCACTCCCCCCGCCAGCTATTTTTGGCACCGTCATGAACTTGGAAATTAATGATTCTGCTCACTGGGAATAGAAAATTTTGTTCCTTTTTAATTTTAGAAAAGCTTTTATGTTGTTTCTGAGTATTTCTTTAGTAATGCTCCTGTCAAATTTGTGTGATCTTAAAAACATATTATAATGGTTGGGATTTAATTGAACTCTGAAATTCCATCAGTAATATATAGCTCTAGCTACCTCCAATAGGAATATCACTTTTGAAAGTTTTTTTCTTTGGTGAACAAAACCACAGTGCTCATTAAATACTACGAAACTAGTGATATTAGGGCTTCTACTGATAGCTATCAGAAAGTATGAGAGTTGGCCTGGGTCTTCTGTTACTTCTGTATTAGGATCAGGGGAGCACTGTGTGGTCCCCCAACTTACTCAGTTTTCTGAGGGCTACTATTCATGTATAATTACTTGGAGAGGATATTTTTATTTAGGGAAATAATTTTATTTTCTCAGTCTCTGCCTTTCTTCTACTTTCTGCACATACATACAAAACACCAATAAGCACATACTATTTGAAAGTAGTTTGGGAAACCCAGACATTCCATGAGGAGACACACCAGTTAGATGGTTGTTCATGGAGAAATGTGCTTTTCCATTTAGCTCCTGTTCTATGAGGGATCTGGATCTCTGGAGTATTGTCACACATCCAAATTCTGTGAGAAGAAAAGGAAATAATTTAGAGAAGATGATAAAATGCTTAAGAGCTCTGGATCCAGACCTGGGTACCATCATTTAGTTGTTATGTAGCCCTGGACAAGTTATTTAACCTCTCAGTTGTCCAGTTTCCTCATCTTTATAATGGAGATAATATTTTATTATATGGACATTGATCATAAGATAACATCATTATGTAAATACCACTTAAGAAAGTAAACACACTGCCTTAAACTAATATACTATTACTTGTGAAAATGTTCTTAATTTCAGAGATGCTAAAAAGGCAGTTTATACCTGTAATCCCAGCACTCTTAGAGGCTAAGGCTCGTGGATTGTTTGAGCTCAGGAGTTGGAAACCAGCCTGAACAAGATTGAAACTCCATATCTACTAAAAATAGAAAAATTAGTCATTATGGCAGACACCTAAAGTTCCAGCTACTTAGGAGTCTGAGGCAAAAGGATTGCCTGAGCCCAAGAGTTTGAGGTTGCTGTAAGCTCCTCAGTAGTTAACTACCCAGTAAACTAACTTACCTTAGTAAACTACCCAGTAGTTACTAAGACTCTGTCTCAAAAAAATAAGTAAATAAATAAGATAAAATGTGAAAAAAAAATGTACATGTTAGAATTGATGATGTTCAATAATTATACCTACTTTTATAGGACTATTTAAGGATTAAGTGACTTAACATCTATAAAGAACTTAGAATAATGTAGTATGTCATCTGTTATAATTAATGGTGTTAGCGTTACCTGTTGTCATTTCCTTTTTGAACTCATTGATCTCTTAGTTTTTGTCATGGTTTGAAAAATACCTGTGTATATATGCATACCACCATGTCAAACAGATTTATATAGAGAAACAGTATAATATTTTCAACTCTGGAGCCAGACTGCTAGGATTCATATCCTAGCACTGTCATTTACTAAGTATGTGATTCTGAGCAAATTATTTAGTCTTTCTTTGCCTCAGTTTCCTACTCTATAAATGGGGATCATTTACCTTAGAAGTGTTTATACACACACACACACACACGTATATAGTTATGGATTACCTTAGTTTCCTCTTTAAGGTTCTCTATGGTATGTTTCTCACTTGGAGCATGAATGAAAATGAATATTTCTGAAAGCACACAGTTCAAAGTTTAAAATAATGATAATATAATAATAATAGCTATCATTATGTCTGACACATAGTAATTGCTGTGTGCCAGGCACTGGTCTAAGAGCTTTAATATTTAAACTTCATTAACACCCTTATGTGATAGCTATTGTTAACATAACTACAGCTATTAATTGATGGAACCTAGGATTCAACTCTGACAGGCTGACTCTAGAGTGTATTGTCAACTACTGTGTATCTGTAGAAACCATTTAGGTCACAGAAGGGTATTTATTGACCAGACCATTTAGTTGATTTATTTCACAATTAAAAAGCTGCTAGGAATAAAAAGAAAAAATCCATAATCCCTTATCTATGATTCTAAGTTTCAGAAAGCTCCTCAAAATAAAAATTCACCCCCCCTAAGTTTGGTATCAATTCATTTATTGGCAAGACCTGACTTGAACCATTGTAAATCTATTTAAAGTCTTGATTTAGACAACTTAGTATGACTGCTCATTTTTTATTACAGGAATGTTTATGTGTTTGCTTGTGGGATACTTGCCCTGAACTCTACTGGGGTATTGTGCGATGTATAGTTTGTGTTCTATATTATCTTTCTGAAATTCAAAAAATTCTGATTTCTAAAATGTATCTGGCCCCATGAGTTTTGGATGACAGATCATATACTAAGGATTGTTTTCAGTTTCATTAAATAAGTATACCTTTAGCTGATACTAAAATAAGGCTTAATCAACATAGTTAATTTCTCCAAATTATGTTTGTTTTTTTATCTGATATTTTTGTTTTACTAGAGCCCCTGAAATTATTCTTGGATTACCATTTTGTGAAGCTATTGATATGTGGTCACTGGGCTGTGTGATAGCTGAGCTGTTCCTGGGATGGCCTCTTTACCCTGGTGCTTCAGAATATGATCAGGTAAGAGTATTTATTTGGATGGAAATAGAAAGTTAGTAGTTACTAATGAAATAGATTGTAAAGGAAGAGAAGTACTAGTGAAGTATTTAGATATAGGGAAAGAGCAGTCAATTACCATTAAATAATTTTTATTTTTGAGACAGTTTCATTTTGCTGCCCTCAATAGAGTACCATGAGTCATAGCTCACAGCAACCTCAAACTCTTGGGCTCAAGTGATAGTCTGTCTCAGGCTCCCAAGTAGCAGGGACTATAGGTGCTTGCCACAATGCCCGGCTATTTTTAGAGACAAGGTCTTGCTCTTGCTGAAGCTGATCTGGAACTCGTGAGCTCAGGCAATCCACCCCCCCTTGGCCTCCCAAATGCTAGGGTTATAAGCATGAGCCACCATGCCCAGCTTAAATAATTTTTTGAAGAACAGTAGAATTTTTTCTCCCTGTTTCTTAGTCTAAAGTATGTTTGCAATTCTAAAATTAAAGTATTTTAATTTATATTACTTAAGGTTGGTACTTTTCTAGATCTATAATGAACATTGACTCACTCCAAGCTATTGTTACCATCTTTTATACATGGCACACACTGAAGTAAGTACTCTCTTCAGTCTGAAACACATTCAGTCCCAGAAACTGTGATACACATAGGATCTCTGTAAAATAGGATTTAAGAAGGAAATCAGCTGAGTTTTAAAGTATTGCTATAATTGATCTGTGTGTCAAAACAGATAAGCTTTAGGAGAAGATATGCTATAATTTCCTAAGGAATTGGTCTATTGAGGAAGGAAATTTTGCCATGGAAATAAATTGCAAATTCTTATTTCTTGTTCTTTTTTAAAAAACAAATTCTGGCTCTGCGCCTATAGATCAAGTGGCTAGGGCACTGGCCATATAGAGCAGAGCTGATGGGTTTGAATCCAGCCTGGGCCTCCCAAACAATGACAACTACAACCAGAAAATAGCTGGGCGCCATGGCAGGCACCTGTAGTCCCAGCTACTTGGGAGGCTGAGGCAAGAGAATCGCTTAAGCCCAAGAGTTGGAGGTTGCTGTGAGCTGTGATGCCACAGCATTTGATCCAGGGTGACAGCTTTAGACTGTCTCAAAAAATAAAAATAAAAAGAGATTCTGCCCTCTGTACAGTAAACTCCTTGAGGGCATACCATCAGTGTATCCTCAGCTCCTGACACTGTGTCTGGCATATAACATGTACACAAGTGTTCCTGTTTTGTTTTGTTTTGTTTTTAAGAGAAAAATGGTCATATCTGGAGTGATTAGAAGGGGGGGAACAGCAAAACAATGTTATCCCGTGTCAATCTAGGATTTTGTTTCTTCAGTCTGAATAAATGCAGCATTTACCAACTGTCCTTTCCACATTGGATTGTCTTGTATCCTTGTTTTTTTTTGTTTTTTTTAAGAGACAGAGTCTTACTTTGTCACCCTTGGTAGAGTGCTGTGGTGTCACAGCTCACAGCAATCTCCAGCTCTCGGGCTTAGGTGATTCTCTAGCCTTAGCCTCCTGAGTAGCTGGGACTATAGGCACCTGCCCCAAAGCCCAGCTATTTTTTTTTGTTACAGTTTGGCCAGGCTGGTTCGAACCTGCTACCCTTGGTATATGGGGTGGTGCCCTCCCTACTGAGCCGCAGGCACTGCTCTTTATTATTATTATTTTTTTTTTGAGACAGAGTCTCACTGTGTTGCCCTGGGTAGAGCACTGTGGCATCACAGCTCACAGCAACCTCAAACTCTTGGGCATAAGCGATTCTCTTGCCTAAGCCTCCCACGTAGCATCTTAGCATCTTTGTTGAAAATCAGTTGACTGTAAATGTAGTGGTTTATTTGTGGACTGTCAATTATATTTTATTGATCTATATCCTATATCTATTCTTATGCCAGTATCACACTCTTTTGATTACTATAGCTTTGTATTAAGTTTTGAAATCAAAACATATGGGTACTCCAGCTTTGTTCTTTTTTGAGATTGTTTGGCTATTTGGGACTCTTCCATTTCCATATGCAGCTTAGGATCAACCCTGTCAGTTTCTTCAAAAAGCTAACTGGGAACAGGATGCCATAGTGTCTCAAGCCTGTAGTCCCAGTACTTTGAGAGGCTGAGGCCAGGAGGATTGCTTGAAGCCAGGAATTTGAGAGCAGCCTGGGCAACAATGTAAAACCCTGTTTCTACAAAAAATAAAAAAATTAGCCAGGCATCGTGGTGGTCCTTGCTTGTAGTCCCAGCTACTCAAAACGATGAGGCTGGAGGATTGCATGAGCCCAGAAGTCCAAGGTTACAGTGGGCTATGATGACACCATTTCTCTCCAGTGTGGGTGACAGAGCAAGACTCCTGTCTCTTTAAAAAAAAAAAAAAGAAGAAGAAAAACCCAGCTGTGATTTTAATTGGAATTGCATTGAATCTGTAAATCATTTTCGGGGTACCTTTCTATTTAGTTAGGTTTTCTATATTAGTGTTTTTTTAGATACTAGTATAATGTAATTTTCAGAGTATAAGTTTTACATGTCGTTTTAAAATTTATTTCTAAGTATTCTGTTTCATTGATGCAATGGTGAATAGAATTTTTTTTTTAACATATGTTAGATTTGGAGTGAATGGAATTATTTTTAAGTTTCATTTTTAGATTATTTATTGCTAGTTTATAGAAACATAGTTGATGTTTGTAATTCAGCTTGCATCTGACAACCTTGTTGAACTTTCTCTTTTCTGATTGAATAATACTGTAATAGTTTTTTATGAATTCCTTGTGATTTTCTGTATCTAAGATCATGTCACCTACAAATGTAAATTTACATTTTTCTTTCTAGTCTAGATGCCTTTTTTCCTTGTCTAATTGCTTTGCATTGTATCTCTAATACAGTGTTGAATGGAAGTATGAGAGTGGAAATCCTTGTCATTTTCCTAATTTTAGGGGGAAAGCAGGCAGTTTTTCACTGTTAAGTATACAATGTTAGCTGTGAATTATTCACAGATGCTGTAGCTAAGACTTTATAGCACATTTGTCAGTATTGAAGTCAACTATGTATTCCCTCTCTACAGATAATTTAATACATTCAAATTCATTGAAAACATTTTTTTTTTTTTTTTGAGACAGAGCCTCAAGCTGTCCCCCTGGGTAGAGTGCCGTGGCATTACAGCTCACAGCAACCTCCAACTCCTGGGCTCAAGCGAGTCTCCTGCCTCGCCTCCCAAGTAGCTGGGACCACAGGCGCCCACCACAACGCCCGGCTATTTTTTGGTTGCGGCCGTCATTGTTGTTTGGTGGGTCCGGGCTGGGGATTCGAACCTGCCACCTTAGGTGTACGTGGCTGGCGCCTTAGCCGGTTGAGCTATAGGCGCCGAGCCGAAAACATTTTTTTTTTAGAGACAGAGTCTCTCTTTATCACCCTCAGTGGAGTGCTGTGGTGTCACCGCTCACAGTAACTTCCAACTCCTGGGCTTAGGTGATTCTCTTGCCTCAGCCTCCTGAGTAGCTGGGATTACAGGTGCCCACCACAATGCCCGACTATTTTTTGTTGGAGTTTGGCTTTGAACCTGCCACCCTTGGTATATGGGGTCGGTGCCCTACCCACTGATGCATAGGCGCTGCCCTATTGAAAACAGTTTAATTGTTAGGAATAACAAATGAGGATAATACTTACTTGCTTAAATTTGGGATTTTATTGTTGCTTTAGTTTAAGCTATGTGAAAGCATAAGGGTGATAGGTTCCCTTTTAACTTTCATGAAGAAACTCATAAAAGTTTTAGATGTTTTAATTCTGTAAGTTCATCAACATAGAAAACTTAGAAAAGATTCCATTAGCCAAGAGACAAAAATTGCAACATCCTCTAGTTTCACTAGTTGGAAGTAATCTGTTATGTTTGGTGGGTTTTGTGTTTATATACTTTATTAAATTTATTTTTTTATTTGAGACAGAGTCTCAGTTTGTCACCCTCGGTAGAGTGCCATGGCATCATAGCTCATAGCAATCTCAAACTCTTGGACTCAAGCAATTCTCTTGTCTCAGCCTACCAAGTGGCTAGGACTACAGGTGCCTGCCACAATGCCCGGCTATTTTTAGAGATGGGTCTCTGAGTAAACATTGTTCTTGCCCTCATGTAGACTGTAGTTTGGTGATGATAAACCCACTTTAAGTAAATAATCATAAACATAGTTGCTTAGTACAATTGAGATATATTCTGTGACGGAAAACGAAGTTTGCAATGAGTATATATATCTATGTGTGCATGTGTGTGTTCCTGTCTCCTGTTTATGTCCTAAATACTTTTTTATTATATTTATTTTTTCTCATTGCTACTATGCTAGTTCAAGCTATCTTCATCACTTATCTGGGCTACTAGACTGTCTCCCTTTATCTGTTCTCCAGTCCAGACTGGTTTTCTTCCTTTTTTCTTTCTTTTTTTTTTTTAAGAGACAGAGTCTCACTTTGTCGCCCTTGGTAGAGTGCTGTGAAATCGCAGCTCACAACAACCTCCAGCTCTTAAGCTTAGGCGATTCTCTTGCCTCAGCCTCCCGAGTAGCTGGGAATACAGGTGCCCGCCACAAAGCACGGCTATTTTTTTTGTAGTTTCAATTTGGCTGGGGTTGGGTTTGAACCCACCACCCTTGGTATATGGGGCCAGTGCCCTACTCACTGAACCAGGTACCGCCCCTTTTTTTTCTTTTTCTTTTCTTTTTTTAAAGATAGGATCTTTCTCTGTTGCCTAGGCTAGAATATAGTGATGTCATCATAGCTCACTGTAACCTCAACCTCCTAGGCTCAAGTGATCTTCTTTTTTTTTTTTTTTTT
>NW_003852468.1:7473356-7488135 GCF_000181295.1 Otolemur garnettii | reverse complement strand
GGTCCGGGCTGGATTCAAACCCGCCACCTTAGGTGTATGTGGCTGGCGCCTTAGCCACTTGAGCCACAGGCGCCGACCCTCAAGTGATCTTCTTGTCTCATACTCCTGAGAGGCTAGGACTACAGGTATACTCTACCACACTTAATTTTCCATTTTTTGTTAAGGCAGAGACTTGTGTTTCTCAGGCTTGTCTTGAACTCCTGGGCTCAAGCCATCCTCTTACCTCTGCCTCCTAAAGTACTAGGATTACAAGCATTGGCCCCTGTATTTAGTCTTGAGGTAGAGTTGTTTTGTGAGCCAGGTTGGTGCAATCATTGCTCATTGTAATCTCCAGCTCTTGGGCTCAGCAATCCTGCCTCAGCCTCCTTTGTAGCTATGACTAAAAGTGTGCATTACTAGGCCAGTCTAATTAAAAAAAGAATTTAAAAAGGTTTTTTTTTTTTTTTTGGTAGAGATGGTTTTTCATATGTTGCCTAGGCTGGTCTCAAACGCTTAGCCTCAGGCAATTCTCCTGCCTTAGCTTCCTAAAGAGCTGCTATGCCCACCCTAGACTAAATTCTTAATGTGGCCTCTGAACCCCCATATGGGCTGTTCCTCTCCTTTTTCTCTCCCTGTCTAGATTGATCTTGTACCATTTCTCCTCTCTTTCTATGCTTTAGCCCCATTGACATCATTTCAGCACTAGGTAAGAACATATTTTCTTTTAGCACAGACTGTTGCATATATTGTTCCAGTAGTCTGAAATACATCATCATCCGCTTATTTCATTTAGTCGGTGCCTACTCATTCATCACCTGAAGTGTCACTTCCCTGAGGAGCCATTCCGTACCAATCTCTAGGTTTCTTTGATATATATTTTTATAGAAGCCTACTTATTTGGGCAGGGTGTGGTGGTTCACTCCTGTAATCCTAGCATTCTGGGATGCTGAGGCGGGAGGATTGCCTGAGCTCATGGGTTCAAAACCAGACTGAACCAGAGCGAGATCCCATCTCTAAAAATAAATAGCCAGGCGCAGTAGTGGGTGCCTGTAGTCCCAGCTACTCAGGAGGCTTTGGCAAGAGGATCACCTGAGCCCAAGAGTTTGAGGTTGCTGTGAGCTATGATGCCATGGCACTGTACCAAGGGTGACAAAGTGAGATTCTGTTTCGAAAGAAAAGAAAAAAGAAGCCTACTTATTTTCTTTAGAACACCAACTTAATTTAAATTATATATTCAGGCTCGGCACCTGTAGCTCCGTGGTTAGGGCACTGGCCATATACACTGGAACTGGCGGGTTTGAACCCGGCCTGGGCCTGCCAAATAACAGTGGCCACTATAAAAAAAACTAGTTGGGCATTTTGGTGGGCGCCTATAGTCCCAGCTTCTTGGGAGGCTGAGGTAAGAGAATTGCTTCAGCCCAAGAGTTTGAGGTTGCTGTGAGCTGTGATGCCTCAGCACTCTACCGAGGGTGACATAGCGAAACTCTGTCTCAAAAATAAATAAATAAATAAATAAAATAAATTATATATTCAGTGTCCTTCTCCTTTATTAGACTGCAAGCTCTATGAGAGTGAGAACCGTGTTCTGTTTTAAAATCACCTCTGCGGTGGCACCTGTGGCTCAAAGGAGTAGGGTGCCGGCCGCATATACTGGAGGTGGCAGGTTCAAAGCTAGCCCCCCCCCCCAAAAAAAAACTACAAAAAAAAAATACTTCACCTCTGCTTTTCTCAATAAAAACTTACCAAAAGAATGAATGAATATTTACTGCATACAGTTACGTTCCTAAACTTGTGGATATAAAGAAATATATATACATATGTATGTATGTATTTCATCAAATCTGAGATGTCATTGATTTAAAGATACATCATTTTTCTGTGCCTCAAGAGTGCTAGCAATTATGATGCTATCAGTTGTAACATACATCCTGATTTTAAAGGTGTTGATGTGAAAAATGTGCCTATCAGAATCAAAAGAAATTTGATTTTTTTTAAAAAAGAGACTAATTGGTATCTGCCTTTCTGCAAAATATCTTTATATTCAGTAAGTTTACTTCTACCCTATCATTTAAAATATTTGTATAGTATTCCATTATACAGATTTAACCTTGGATTTTAAAAATATCTTACCTTCCTTATATGCAAAAGAAGTTTACATTTAAAATACTTTTATCTGTGGCCCGGTGCAGTGGCTCATGCCTATAATCCTAGCACTCTGGGAGGTTGAGGTGGCTGGATTGCTTGAGCTCGCAAATTCAAGACCAGCCTCAGCAAAAGCGAGACACCACCCCCCCATCTCTGCTAGAAATAGAAAAACTGAGGCAAAGAGCATCACTTGAGCCTAAGAGTTGGAGGTTGCTGTGAGCTATGATGCCACGGCATTGTACCCAGGGCAACAGCTTGAGACTTTGTCTCAAAATAAATAAGTCAATAAGTAAATAAATAAAATGCTCTTATTCACATTTAAAAAATACTTTTCTACTTTGCCAATGCTATATTTTAGTTTCCACTTATGAGCTTCTACAGATTTGGAGTATTACCTCCTCTAAAATTTTCTTGTGTTGGCAGCCCACCTTAGGCCCATAGGCTGTTTGCCAACCCCTGCTTAACACTCTTAAAAACTTAGTGAAGATTCTAAGAGCTGTGTTTCTGTAGCTTATATCTATTAGTGTATACTGCATTAGAAATTAAAACTGAAAATTTAGGGGCTTAGAGAAGTGAGAAGTAACATTTCTTTATAAATTTTTTACTTTTTTTTTGAGGCAGTCTTACTATGTCGCCCTCCATAGACTGCTGTGACATCACAGCTCATAGCAACCTCCAACTCTTGGTCTTAAGTGATTCTCTTGCCTGAGCCTCCCAAGTAGCTAGGACGACAGGTGCCTACTACCGCACCCAGCTATTTTTTGGTTGTAGTTGTTGTTTGGCAGGCCCAGGCTAGGTTCTAACTCGCCAGTTCCGGTGTATGTGGCTGGCGCCCTAGCCGCTGAGCTACAGACGCTGAGCCTAAATTTTTTACTTTTTAATTTCATGTTAAGTATAGACATTTATATGTATATTGAATTGGGTTGTTAAAAATGTGTCTCTTGTATTGCCCTTGTACGTAGGAAGGGAAGAAAATCTCTTCTGTTGCTTTTCTGGTTGGGGAGAATTATAGAAACATAGAAATATGAACAATAAAATGAATTCTTTTTTTTTTTTTTTTGAGACAGAGTCTCAAGCTGTTACTCTGGGTAGGTGCTGTGGCGTCACAGCTCACAGCAACCTCCAACTCTTGGGCTTAAGCAATTCTCTTGCTTCAGTCTCCCAAGTAGCTGGGACTATAGGCACCCGCCACAGTGCCCAGCTATTTTTTTTTTTTGAGACAAGAGTTTCATTATGTCACCCTCAGTAGAGTGCTGTGGCGTCACAGCTACCTCAAACTCCTGGGCTTAAGTGCTTCTCTTGCCTCAGCCTCCCAAGTAGCTGGGACTACAGGTGCCTGCCACAATGCTAGGCTGTTTTTTTGTTGTAATTGTCATTGTTGTTTAGCAGGCCCAGGCCGGGTTTGAACCTGCCAACCCTGGTGTATGTGGCTGATGCTCTAACCACTGAGCTATGGACACCAAGCCAATAAAATAAATTTAAAAAAATGAGAATATATAAGCCCATTTCATAGCCCTTTTCTTTTTTTTTTTTTTTGAGACAGAGTCTCACTATGACGCCCTTGGTAGAATGCCACAATGTCACAGCTCATAGCACCCTCTAAGTCTTGGGCTTAAGCTATTCTCTTGCCTCAGCCTCCCAAGTAGCTGAGATTACAGGTTCCTGCCACAACATGCGGTTATTTTTTTCTTGTAGTTGTCATTATTGTTTGGCAGGCCTAGGCTGGGTTCAAACCCACCAGCCCTGGTGTATGTGGCTGTCGCTCTAGCTGCGGAGCTACCAGGGCAGAGCCTCACAGCCCATTTCATTTTGGAGCTATGACATCATCACACATCACCCTGGGAAATCTCTATTGTACACCCATGAGAGGAGAGTGAAAGAAAGCAAATAACTTCTTACCATTTTTATAAAAATAGTTTTTACTTTATAGACCTATTGAAAGAGTCTTAGGGACCTCCAGAGGTTCCCCCAAACCATATTTTGAGAACTGCTAGCCTAATTCATAGTAGGTATTCAATAAAAGTTGAATAAATTTAAATAAAGTACCTCTACTGATATGGAGGATTAAGTGATAAATTTTATGGTATGAAGGATAAGCTCTGTGGCTATTTAGAGTAGGGGCAATTGACAAGAGCTAGTGTCCAAGGAAGAAAGAGGTTTAAGTAATATTTTTCTTAAACTTTCTTTTTTGTTTTTTCCTGGAGTTTTTGGCCAGGGCTGGGTTTGAACCTGGCATCTCCAGCATAGGGAGCTGGTGCCTTACTCCTTTGAGCCACAGGCGCCGCCCTTTTTCTTAAACTTTGTAATTTGAATAGTACATTATAAAACAAACAAAAAGATTAGTAATTCATGAAAAAGTATTTAGAAACTATTCTAGAAATCTAGAATTTTCTGAACTTTGTATGAGAAGTTTACAAAAATGCAAAAAAGATTACAGTCAAAATTTGCAAAACTGGGTTTGTTTGTAAATAACAGATAAAGTAACAAGGAAGTTACTAAGTAAATATTTGGGAATTACATGTTGAAGGGTTGGCATATATGTATGTATTTACAGATACATTTCATTTGTGTTGATTAAAGAATTAATTTCTTTATAATACCTTCCTTTTGGGGCTAGTGATAATAATGTTTAAAGTCTTTAATAATTTCTTTTTTTACTCCAAATTGATATTTGATGGTTTTGATGTTTCAGATTCGTTACATTTCACAAACACAAGGCTTGCCAGCTGAATATCTTCTCAGTGCCGGAACAAAAACAACCAGGTTTTTCAACAGAGATCCTAATTTGGGATACCCACTGTGGAGGCTTAAGGTCTGTCTTCTTTATAATACTGCCTGGCCCTGTACTTCCCACCCTCAAATTTGAATTCATAGTTCAGTTATTAAATTCTGGAGATAGAGGAAGGGAGAATATGTTTGTAGGAAGAAACTTTTTTTTTTGAGACAGAGTCTCACTTTGTCACCCTTGGTAGAGTGCTGTGGTGTCTTACCTCCAGCAACCTCAAACTCCTGGGCTCAAGCAATTCTCTTGCCTCAGCCTCCCAAGTAGCTGGGACTACATGCGCCCGCCACAGTGCCTGGCTATTTTTAGAGATGGGATCGTGCTCTGGCTTAGGCTGGTTTTGAACCCATGAGCTCAGGCAGTCCACCTGCCTTGGCCTTCCAGACTGCTGGGATTACTGGCATGAGCCACTGCGCCTAGTTTCTGTAGGAGGAAACTTGTTGAAAAATTATTTAATTGCATTCATTTGGCCTTATTCTTAATTTAAAAACAAAACATTAAGTGCCAGTTCAGTTGGCTGAGGTTATTTTGTGTATGTTGAATCAGCGAGCTGGTATGGGGTATGGAGAGTAGTGTTCACTATTAAGTGGTAGAGTGATATGAAGAACTAGAGACATTCTTGTATTTTTTTGTGACAGTTTCACTTGGTCACCATTGGTAGAGTGCCATGGCTTAGCTCACAGCAACCTCAAACTCATGGGTTCAAGAGATTCTCTTGCCTCAGTTTCCCAGGTAGCTGGGACTACAGGCACCTGCCACAGCACCCGGCAAGTTTTTAGAGACAGTGTCTTGCTCTTGCTCAGGTTGGTCTCGAACTTGGGAGCTCAGGCGGTCCACCTGCCTCAGCCTCCCAAGTGCTGGGATTATAGGCATGAGCCACCATGCCCAGCTAGAGACATTTTTAGTAGTGCCTATTTTTTAGAGAATGCTCAGTAAACATGATAAAATAACAATTTTCCACATCTAGCTATGTTTTTTTCTTGAAACATCAACTTTTTACTTCTGAGCCTATTGCCTTTTTTTAATTTTAATTTTTTATTTTTTGAGACAGAGCCTCAGGTTGTGGCCCTGGGTAGAGGGCCGCAGTGTCACAGCTCACAGCAACCTCCAACTCTTGGGCTTAAGTGATTCTCTTGCTTCAGCCTTCCAAGTAGCTGGGACTACAGGCACCTGCCACAATGCCGGGCTATTTTTTGTTTATAATTGTTTGGCAGGCCCCGGTTAGATTTGAACCCTTGAGCTCTGGTGTATGTGGCTGGTGCCTTAGCTACTTGAGCTGCAGGTGCCGAGCCTTTTTTTGAGATAGAGTCTCACTATGTCACCCTCAGTAGAGTTCTGTAGCATCACAGCTCACAGCAACCTCAAACTCTTGGACTTAAGCGATTCTCTTGCCTCAGCCTCCCAAGTGACTAGGATTACAGGCGCCCTCCATGACACCTGGCTGTTTTTTTTTTTTTTTTTTTTTTCTTTTTTGGTTGAAGTTGTCATTGTTTAGCAGGCTGGGGCCAGGCTCAAACTGCCACCCTCAGTGTATGTGGCTAGCACCCTACTCACTGAGCTACGGCGGCCGAGCCGAGCCTACTGCTTTAACTTGAGAAATCTCTGAGTAATTTGGTTATCCATGTGATTTGAGATATCACTTCATTTCAGAGTAGCTTTAAGAGAGTAATGGTATTGTCCCCTTTTATCTGCCATTTCTTTAGGAATTATGCTACATCATTGCTTGCATGTTTATTTTATCACTGTTGAAAGGGTGACTAGATATCAAGGTCACATCTCTCCATCAGAATATTTTCTGGTTATAAATGACTTTCATGTTTGTCATCTATGGTTGGCAAGGTGACAACACTTATCTCTTTGTATGCTGGCTTTGATTTTGAATAAAATGTGAAAATAACATACAGATGGAATTTAAACAATCCATATTTTATAGACACCCGAAGAACACGAACTGGAGACTGGAATAAAATCAAAAGAAGCTCGAAAATACATTTTTAACTGTTTAGATGACATGGCTCAGGTAAGTATGGAAAATTTCAGAAAGTTAGACATTTATGTATTTATTTAATCAAAGATATACCTCTTGATTATACTAAGGATGGATTTAATCTCTAAGTATTCATTTTCAGTTTTTATAGAAAAAATACATTAATATTCTGCCACATATTAAAAGAACATTTGAGTCCAAAGTATGCTTTTAGAATTACACACTTCTTCCTTGCTTTGCTTAGCTGTGTTATGTATTGATGTTTTAAAATATCACTCAGTGAAGGTTTCTTTCTTGTCTCATTTTCTCTACTAAACAAATGCTTGCATAAGAGCTATAGTTATTGAGTGCTTATTATGTTACAAACTCTGAACATTTATGCTTATGTAATTTAATATTTTCAATAGTAGAAACTTTATATCTAAGTAATAACTTTTGCTTAACTTGTTTGAAATTTTTATGACAAGAATTTATCAATTTTTTCTACTAAATTTACATGAAGATTTTAATTAGATAGCATTAAAAAGAGCTGCTTCCTCCTATGGAAATGATTATACTGTAATAAAAAGAATTTCCCCAGATTTCTCTTCTGATGATTTTATAGAAACAGTTTAGAGCAGGCATCCTCAAACTACGGCCTGCGGGTTGTATGTGGGTTGTATGCAGACTGCCGAGGACATTTGTCCACTCCTCCGGGTGTTTTTGCCCCTGCCTGTCCTGCTTAGCAGCTGACTTGTCCCGGGGCCTGCAGTCTGGCCCTGTAACAATCTGAGGGACAGTGAACTGGCCCCCTGTTTAAAAAGTTTGAGGACCCCTGGTTTAGAGAAAAAGCAGCTGTTTAGTGTCAGCATTAAAGGTTAGGTGAAGAAGTATAATATTTCTAAATTTTGCTCTGAAAGGTGAATATGTCTACAGACTTAGAGGGAACAGATATGTTGGCAGAGAAGGCGGATCGAAGAGAATACATTGATTTGTTAAAAAAAATGCTAACAATTGATGCAGATAAGAGAATTACTCCTCTGAAAACTCTAAACCATCAGTTTGTGACAATGACTCACCTTCTGGATTTTCCACATAGCAATCAGTGAGTATGGTTTATCTGGGGGCTTTTTGCCATGATATGTTCTTTACAAATGGAACTATAAAGTGAGCAGCAGCTTTGGTGCTCACCGATGCTCTTCTTTCTCATTGAAAAATCACAAGATTAAAAATTAGATGTGTGTTTTTCCTCTTTGTGATTATAAAAATATTTTGACTCATTTTATTCTGAAAGTGCTTGGAAGAAAAACTTTAATCTGTGTTCATTGAGTTATTTGCTATCTGTTAAAATCTCAGCATTCATTAGTCAATCTTAATCTCTTTTTCAGTGTTAAGTCCTGTTTTCAAAACATGGAGATCTGCAAGCGGAGGGTTCACATGTATGATACAGTGAGTCAGATCAAGAGTCCCTTCACTACACATGTTGCCCCAAATACAAGCACAAATCTAACAATGAGCTTCAGCAACCAGCTCAATACAGTGCACAATCAGGTATTCAGCAAATGATTTTGGGAACTCAAGCCTAAGTGGGAGAGAAACTTAGTAAGACTACAGGATGAGGAACCAGTCTTCGTTATAGTGATCTTGTTGCTTAAGAATTTTCTATTTGGCAAAAGTTGCTGGAAGACAGGATAGACATAACACCTACCAGTTGTGTGCTGACAAAAATTACATACAAAGACTTAATTCATGCCCTCATATGTCCTAGCACAGTTGGGTAAATGGGGTCTGACTGTTGTATTGCTGTTAGTTGTTATTAACTTTACCCAGGTGACTATTCTTTCCTATTAGAAGATTTTATATTTCATTACTGTTTGGAAAGGTTTCCAATCATTGACTTTAAGGGTAGTTTTGCATTTGTTTGCTAATGAGTAATATTCACAGTTAAGCTTATTTCTGAAGATGAAAGCTTTCTGGTTTCTTAGCTAGCTCTACTTTTTAAATGGAAGAGCTTATGAGATTTTGGTTTTTTTATACAGAAGTAGTTAGTGTTTATACATGGTATAGCCACAACCAGTACATTACTATTTATTATTCTTTGTTTGGTTATTCAGCTTTATAATATTCCTTAAATTTAGGGACTGGGAAAATTTCTTAAGCACAGAGTTATTTCAAGGACAGTTAAGGTTATAATTTAAAACTTCGTTCTCAGTTTTTCTGGGTAAATTCTGTATATGTAAACGTATTGTCTGTTTCCACTTTATGCAAGTGTACCAATGAAGTTCTTTTGTTTTTAGGCCAGTGTTCTAGCTTCCAGTTCTACTGCAGCAGCTGCTACTCTTTCTCTGGCTAATTCGGATGTCTCACTGCTAAACTACCAGTCAGCTCTGTACCCATCATCTGCGGCCCCAGTTCCTGGAGTTGCCCAGCAGGGTGTTTCCTTGCAGCCTGGGACCACCCAGATTTGCACTCAGACAGATCCATTCCAACAAACATTTATAGTATGTCCACCTGCATTTCAAAGTAAGTGAGGAAACTCCTGTATTATATTGTATTATATTAGACCTACCTGCTTTGTTCTGAAACATAGAAAATGTGTATTTCATGATTTGATAATGATTTAGACAGATCTAGTTGTTGAGTTCTGATCTTTGACAAATTTAAACTCTATCTCTGATGATCAGGATAACTAAAATTGGGTGATATCACAAAGTAGATTTTCTCTTTTTACGTTGTTTATCTAATTATAATACTGAGAATTATAGGCACTCAATTTGTGTTTTCCTTAATCAAATTGCCTGATACCAGTTTTCTTGCCCATTGAATCCTTGGAAGTGTCATATATTAACTTATATAAGCATGTATCTGTCAATATGCTGGTTATATATAGCTTGAAAAAAATTGTTGTAACCAGAATTACTATATATTGAATCTTATTTCCTACAACATTCTGTTATAGAATTGTGTTCTGAATAAAAGGTAATTTTATTCTAAAATGTAAAAATCATGTTTAAGAATGTAGAAACCCCTCTTTAATTGGGCCAGGTGTGGTGGTGCATGCCTGTAATCCCAGCACTTGGGAAGCCAAGGCAGGTGGATTGCCTGAGCTCACTGGTTCAAGACCAGCCTGAGCTGAAGCAAGACCTTGTCTCTAAAAATAGCCAGGCATTGTGGCGGGCGTCTGTATTCCCAGCTACTTGGGAGGCTGAGGCAAGAGAATCACTTAAGCCCAAGAGTTTGAGGTCGCTGTGAGATGTGATATCATGGCACTGCTACCGAGGGGGACAAAGTGAGACTCTGTCTCAAAAAAAAAAAAAAAACCTTTTAAATTATATTCAGAAGTAAAGATCATTGTTTATTGTATTGAAAAATTGTACACACTGAGATGCTTATGTGGGGAGGCATTAAGATTATCTGCTTTATTCTATGAATGGTATCATTCCTATCAACAGAGGAACAAAATAGCTGAAGGAGGAGATTGACTCCATGTGTTGCAATAAGATTTTTAATTTTTGGCTCAGTGCCTGTAGCACAGTGGTTATGGTGCCAGCCACATACACTGGAGCTGGCGGGTTTGAATCCATCCCAGGCCTGCCAAACAACAATGACAACTACAACCAAAAAGTAGCCAGGCGTTGAAGTGGGCGCCTGTAGTACCAGCTACTTGGGAGGCTGAGGCTAGACAATTGCTTAAGCCCAAGAGTTTGAGGTTGCTGTGAGCTGTGACACTACGGCACTCTACCAAGGGTGACAGCTTGAGACTCCATCTCCAAAAAAAAAAGATTTTTAATTTTCACACCTCTATTCTTTATTTTCTTATTGTTGTTTTATAATCCAATCTGTCTAGTCCTTCTGTTCTGAAACAAAGGAAATGTATATTTAATGATAAGTTATTTAAAGACTATATATTGACGAGACGTTTAACTTTCCCAATGGAAAGTCAGTGTCTGTACCCTGGGAGAATAAACCAGGACTGAGGCTTCGCATAATTCTTAACATAGAAGCAGGTAGCATTTTTATCTTTTTACATCAGTTACTTATTGACTGTGACTCTTTTGTTTCTTTGGTTTCTGACAGAGTCGGAGCAAACAGAAGGAAAAGAGGGGCTAGGGGAGACTGAGAGATTACCGGGAGGACAGGAGAGCGATAGCGATGTAAACCAGGGAGAACCCACAGGGAGAGCGGAGGAGCAGATTCAAAATCCGTAAATGCAAATTTAGCTTGACTTAACAAATTATTCTCTGCATATACTTCATAATAGTAAATTCTATACTATGGGTTATCATATGTTGAGTAATTAATTCTTCTGCTGAATTTAGCAAATTAGCCACACTTTTCCTCCACGTTTTCCAAAGTGAGTTTCATTGGAACAGTTTTTAGGTGTGGGGCCCTGAAGTTTTCTGCTGCTTTTCAGATGACACTTAAGAGATGAAGCAGAAAAGAACAAAGAGGTAGAGGGAAGAAAATGGGGTAACCCTTTTTGGTATAATTAGGTAAAGTATAAGGTTGGAAATGTTTCTTCCTATTTAGGAAATCTAAGTAACCCAAAGAGCTAGTAGAACAAATGTTAAAATTTCCCAGTGAAGGAGAGTTTTAACATTAAGGTGATGATGATGATACCTGATATGTAAGTGCCTTTTCCTTTATTAATTCATCCTCACTAACATCCTTGAGAGGTGGGTAATGTCATTATCCCCAACTTGTAAATGAGAAAATTGAGCACAATTCCCTCATCTGCATTTTAATTCCAGGTGTTAGAATTCAGAGCTTATGTATTTTGAAGTAGTATTCTGTACTGCCTCTCAGTGTTTAAATTCACAGCTGTAAAGAGTCGGTTCATTTGCCAGCCACCACAGTTTTCTGATTTCTGCCCAACAGTTCTCTATTCTGGGTTGCCCACTTTTTTTTCACCATCCTCTGCTTATAAGAGGATAGACCCTCGTCAGTTAGGCAGTTACTCTTCTTTCCATACTTTCAAGGTTTATAATAAAACAAAAACAAAAACAGCAGAAAATGAAATAAATTCTTCTTCCAAAATTATTGCCTTTTATCTGTTCCCACTTGTGGAAAGAAGAAACTAGCTTGTCTACTGTGGCTTAATCTAAATTACTGTAGCAGTTTAATACTATGTACTTTAGAGCAGGGGCTACCATCATTTTTTTTCTCCATTGCACTTTGGATGAATATGAGTTGTCTTGGGTGAAACACTGAATACGCAGGCACTAATGAAAGCTGATAGGAAAAACAAAGGTCTGTGCATACTTTTTGTGATACCAGACCCCACACAGATAAGCAGAAAAAAATCCTCACAAAATTAGCAGGTCACAGGTTGGACACCCCACATCTGTAGGTCAGTACTATTAATGTAAATCCTGCTTTCAGTAGACATTTTGTTCAGGGATAACTATATTCTGTAATTTTGTTCCCCTTATTTTATCACCCCAGGAGCCATAGATGAGCTTCTATTGTGAACATTTCCTCCTAAATATTCTCTCCATACTTCCTACCAATTTTTAGGAGGCTATTACAACAACACTGTCTGTAGTTAGGCTTGCATCCTGACACTATAGACCCGTAGACAAACTTTCTTATTAGATAGCATTGCCTAAGGAAGCATGCCTGACAACTCGTTTATCTCAATATATGGATTTGTTACTTTTTATTTTTATATAAATAGTGCCTTTTTAAGAAACCTATTGGCAGAGTATTTTAATTCGTATTTTACTATTTCCTCTTATTTTGTACATGTCTGGATTGTATTTTTCTTTGTGACAACTTGTTAAATTATTCATTAATTACTAAAGTGGAAAAGTGGAAGACTTGCTGAAAATCTCAGTAGTATGGTTTTATGAGTTATGCGCATTTAATATCTCCATAGTAATATTAGGAGAAATAGTTGGTGATAGCTTAGAAAATGTCACTGAATCTTCTTATTCAAATGTTGAGGTCAAGCATTGTGGCTTATGCCTCTGACCCCAGTACTTTGGGAGGCTGAAGAGGGAGGATTGCTTGAGGTCAGGAGTTTAAGACCATCTTGAGCAACATAGCGAGACTTTGTCTCTACAAAAAATTTTTTTAATTAGCTGGGAGTGGTGGTATGCAACTGTAGTGCTAGTTACCTGAGGCAGGAGGATTTCTCTAGTTCAGGAGTTTGAGGCTGTAGTGAGCTTTGGTCATATCACTGCACTGGGTGATAGAGCAAGACCTTTTCTCCTAAAAGTTCCGTTTATATACTCACTTAACAAAATTGCAAGCATTAGTGAATTAGAGGCATAATAGAAACTTCAGTTCTCTATATTGAAGGTTTTGATAGGGTAAGTTTAGAAGAAAACTGCTCTATGAGAGAGCTTTCTTGAGAAGGCTCTCTTGGCAAAAGGAAGAAGTGTCTTCAGCCCCTTTTCCCCCAGAATAAGATCTTCCTATTTATTATAAGAAACATTCATTCAACATTTGTGCTAAGAGCATAATGAATAAAAAGATAAATAAGGCAAGTAACTGTTTTAAAGGCAGCAAAATTCTTGATTTTCCTAGCTAATTTCTAAAATAACTAGAGAAACGTTTTTGTAAACCATTTTACAGTAGAACCTCTGTAGTTGACCACCTACCTACATTACCACCTCCTTAAGTTGACTGAATTTTCAGACAGGACATGCACCACATGTACGGTTCAGTACAGTAGGCTTAGTTCCTTATATTGACCACTTCTGTATGTTGACCTGTTATTAGTCCCTTAGGTGGTCAACTTACAGAGGTTCTGTATTTTTATCCTAGGCATAATTTCTTCAGTTCATGCATTGGTTAAAGATAAAAGATTTGTAAACTAGGTTATATTTTTTGAGGAGTAGGGAAAAACTTCCTTTAAAACATTTTAAACAGGCTGGGCACAGTGGCTCAACCCTGTAATCCTAGCACTCTGGGAGGCTGAGGTGGGTGGATTGCCTAAGCTTGTAGATTCGAGACCAGCCTGAGCAAGTGTAAGACTCTGTCTCTAAAAAAAACAACCAAACAAAAATAGCAGGGTGTTGTGGCAGGCACCTGTAGTCCCAGCTACTTGGGAGGCTGAGACAAGAGAATTGCTTGAGCCCAAGAATTAGAGGTTGCTGTGAGTTATGACTCCATGGTACTCTACTGAGGGTGACGAAGTGAAACTCTCTCTCAAGAAAAAAAAAAGCCATTTTAAATGAAAGGGTAACTTAGATTATAAATGATTGAGCTTTTCATAATTTTTCTTATTTTTTGAGACAGAGTCTCAAGCTGTTGCCTTGAGTAGAGTGCCATGGCATCATACTCATAGCAGCCTCCAACTCAGGCTCAAGCGATCCTCTTTGCCTCAGTTTTTCTATTTTTAATAGAGATGGGGGTCTTGATTTTTGCTCAGGCTGGTCTCAAACTCTGGAGCTCAAGCAATCCATCCGATGCAGCCTGCCAGAGTGCTAAGATTACAGGCATAATTTGTCTTAACCTAATTAGCCACAAGTTATTATTTAAGTCATACTTTTAAAAGATTATACTTTTTAAAAAAACTGATGTGTTTTCTTTCCTCGAGTGGATTAAAAAGTGAATTTAACTTACAAAGTGAAGGACCTGTTTATTTTTGCCTATCCTGTTAATGGGGATGGGATGAGTATTGTGTTTTAAATTTTGTAGCATAAAGAAAATGTAGAGTTCTTTAAAACCAGCCCTCCCTGTATCAGACATTTTTTCTATTAATCAAACCTGAAGGGAACTAAGTCTCCCTTTTAACTCCAAACACATCTAGGAATAAAACTTCTTTGTCTGGCTCGGCGCCTATAGCTCAACTGGCTAAGGCGCCAGCCACGTACACGTAGGGTGGCGGGTTCGAATCCCCAGCCCGGACCCGCCAAACAACAATGACAGCTGCAACCAAAAAATAGCCGGGCGTTGTG
>NW_003852468.1:7471798-7473114 GCF_000181295.1 Otolemur garnettii | reverse complement strand
CTAGCAAAGCAATTTAACTATGATGCTGTTTTCAATAGCTGGACTACAAGCAACAACAAAGCATTCTGGATTCCCTGTGAGGATGGATAATGCTGTGCCAATTGTACCCCAGGCACCGGCAGCTCAGCCACTGCAGATTCAGTCAGGAGTTCTTACACAGGTAAAAGCCAGCTTGGTACTGCTGAAACACTATAGAGAATCATATTTTGTCCTAGAAAATGGTATTTGCTTTGACTACAAGATCTTTCTTGGTCATGATTCAGTGGACTTTAAATGAACATGTATGTGGAACGTTGTAGTCACTGCCAACAGTGTTACAACTGCCAGTATCTTCCTTAGATTTGCACAGATAAATATGCAGATAGTGAGAAATGGTCTTCTGAGTAAACTTACTGTAATTTTGTGGGGTGAATTTTTTTTTTTTAACCTCAGAGCTCTTAAAGACATAGTACAGGTAACATTTTGATTCTGAAATAAAAGGCTCTGCTTTTGCTGCTTTTGTGTACCTTTTGCGCACTCTTTTAAAATTGCATTACGATTGACAGGTTGTATCACATCAGGGTACCTCTCTAAGAGCTATAAATACCTTCATTTCTTGCCTTTTATCAGGCTATAGAAAACTTTAAAATTTTATATGTGCCCTGGAATATGCAACTAAGATGGTTGAGAAAACGTGAAATATTTATATGTCATCAAAAATTACATTTTAAATTTTATATGTAAATGTTTGTGGCCCATGATACACAGGAAATTCTGGAATCTACAAACCCTCTTTGATGAGTAGGAGGAAGGATTCTTGATGTCTTTGTTTCATTGAACTGATCCCCTGAATCTGGCCTAAGAAGGATTCCTATACTTTTTTGCTTCAGGCCATTGATATTTGACCTAGTGGGTGAATGCTGTACAGATATGAATGGGGAAAACTGTGTTTGGTATATGCAATTTAGGCGATACAAAATTACTGTTTATTGTCAGTAATAACTTGGGGGGGAATGAGAACCCTTCTGAATCCAGATAACCTGCCTTCATGTTTGTTTCACTCACCTGCCTAATCTACGTTTCAGGGAAGCTGTACACCACTAATGGTAGCAACTCTTCACCCTCAAGTAGCCACCATCACACCGCAGTATGCGGTGCCCTTTACTCTGAGCTGCGCAGCCGGCCGGCCGGCGCTGGTTGAACAGACTGCCGCTGTACTGGTAATTCCCCTCACTTGATTGTGTTACTAACGGAGTTTCTTTGGTTTTTTTCTTTTTTATTTTTTCCTGTTTGTTTTGTTCTGTTTCCTTCTGGTTTTCTCATTTAAAAAAAAAAAA
>NW_003852468.1:7457180-7471778 GCF_000181295.1 Otolemur garnettii | reverse complement strand
TTTTTTTTTTAACTTAGTCTTTGCAGAAGGCATGGAAGCATGTGCCGTCTTATGGCTATGTTCTTGCTACATCTTTAATGTCTCATTGTTTTCCTCTCCAACATTTGCTGAAGCACTGTTTGACTCTAATGTTCAGTGTGGCTCTGTAAGGAGCCAGATCCCTTGGTTCTTTTTTGCCAGCCTAGTGTGATAAAAGCTCTTGGTGTAGCCTCAGAAGAGCTTCAACACTGTTTATCTGTTTTCTGCCCTGTCTTTTACCCTCTGATCTATGAGAATGAAGGAAATGGCCTTCAGTTTGGCTCTACTACAGGTACCTGGATGGCCAAAATTTGAACTCCTTGGCAACTTAGCTTTCTTCTTTTTTGCTGTTTTAAGCTTTTAACTTTTGTGCGTGTAAAAATGCTTAAGATGCTTTAATTTATTGCTTTATCTGTTGGTATTAACCATACTTCTATGACCACATGAAGATAGCTCTTTTTGCTATTCATTATCAATGGCAGCTTATATTTTCCATTTAAAGATGTTCCCTCTTGTATGTAGATCATATTAGCTGTCACTATTGGCTGAAATTAAATTGAGTTCTTTTTTTGGATTTTTTGAGATATTAATATTCTTTATAAATAGGTCTTTGTACAAAGGTGAAAATATAACTGACAAAGTATGCAAATATAGTATCTTTGTTACTAAAAGTCGTGGGGAAAGGTTATTGGAGAATATAGCTACAGTTGTAGTAGTACTGGGCTTAGAGCTAGGAAAAACAAATAAGACTTTGAGGTACATTTCGGGATTTGTAACCTTAAGAGCAATACTTTGATGTATTTTGGTTTATTTGGGGAGTTAAAATTATTTATCTTATATCCAGCATTTCATTATTTGAGATTTAAAATTAGGTAAGCATTTGGAAACCTAAACAATACAATTGGATCCTGATGTTTCTCATTTTCAGAGTAGCTTTAAATTCTTGCATTGTCTCTCAAGTATTCATGTGAGTAAAAATACTTCCAGAAACATACTTTGGTTGGAATTTCTTTGTTTCTTAGTTTAAAAGTCTTTGTCACCTTCAGATTAATTTTCTCAAAAGCATAAGATCTGCGTGCAAGGGAGTCAGATCTATTTCCAATTGAAGTGATCTAAGACGCTGTTTTTAACTTGCTCACCTGTAGTTGACACTTCTCCTTTGCTGCTTCTCTTAAGTTTGCACTAGCCATTTGGTAAGCTTTGCGTATTTTTGTTCTTCCTCTGTCAAAACAGTTCGTCGCTTGGAACGCCAGATTTCTGCCTCACATTGGAATGTTATTTCTTGCTTTGTATTAAACTACATGCTTTGTCTTGTGCAGGTGTTGGCTTATGGAAAGACGCATGGTGTGACTTAACATCCTTCTCTTATTTTTGTTTTGTTTTGTTTTGTTTAAATTCTGCTTATGGTAGCAGACGTGTTTGCAGTTTCTCTGCTTTGAAGGCTTCTTGTTTGGAACCAGTATATGTAACACGTGGATCTGTTACTTGCAGAAATATTTTAAAAATAGTGTGTTGATGGCCTTGCAATTTGAAATTCAAGAAACAGAACCATATGTACCCAAGCATTATAGGTATTTATACTGTAGATTTCAAGTTTTAAAAGGATATTTCCAAATCTGTTCCTGCTTTTTCAGAAAATGCTAGAAAATGTACTTTTCTGTTAGAAGTACAGAAAACATTTGTTGCTCAGTCTATTGCAAGTGACATGGCTTGTTAAATACTACAAATGTTGTATTCTCTTATAGGGATTAGTTTTTCTGTTGAAGTATTTCTACAAATGATATATAAAACAAGTTATTTTATGTAACTATTAAAAATAAAACATGATGCTTTCTGCATCTGTTTCTTATTCTTATCATTTTCTAATTCTTATCAATTTTACTTATTGCCTTACTGTTTAATTCTAACATATGGCTATAAGTGATGAAGTTTCTTTCCTATGCTGCCATAAGCTTTTTTCCCCAAAGGGTTTGGCATTTTGTCATTCACATCTGGCTCCATTTTCCAAGCACTACCTCTTTAAGAGAACATTTTATGGGTTGAATTGACCTGATGTCTTATCTGATCGTCACCTGTGGTGTCACCGCTCACAGTAACCTCAAACTCTTGGGCTTAAGGGATTCTTTCCTCAGCCTCCCAAGTAGCTGGGACTGTAGGTGCCTGCCACAATGCCTGGCTATTTTTTTTTGTTGTTGCAGTTGTCATTGTTGTTTTTAGCTGGCTTGGGCCGGGCTTGAACCTGCCAGCCTCAGTGTATGTGGCTGGTGCCCTAGCCACTGAGCTACGGGCACCGCCTGTGGTTCCTATTTTTAATCTCAAAGGAGTTCTATTAACTCTTTCTAGGAATATGTTTTAGAATTGTTGCAAAAATGAAACTAGTATTTAACCAGAGCTTACTTCCCAACTTTCAGACTTCTTTTCTCTACAGTATAATAGAAACTCTTAACTGCAGGGATCTTTTCTTTAATACCCTGGTGGTTAGGTTATGGAGGTGGCTAAGAGAAAGCAGTGTGTTTTCTTTCACCATTCATAAGACTTATAGGCTTGAGCCCCTCTGACCTTCTTTTTTAATCTCTGCAAGTTAACAATCTACACACAACTTCTTTTAAGATACGAATTTTTCTTTCTTTAAAAAAACAGAGGAAAAAATCCAAGAATGAGTCAAGTCTGGGTCTTTTTTGTGTGTGTTTCCTTACAGCAGGCATGGCCTGGAGGAACTCAGCAAATTCTCCTGCCTTCAACTTGGCAACAGTTGCCTGGGGTAGCTCTACACAACTCTGTACAACCTACAACAATGATTCCAGAGGCCATGGGGAGTGGCCAGCAACTAGCAGACTGGAGGCAAGTGCCTTAAGTTACTTCAGGAGATTTGTAAGAGACGATCCCTTAGAGTAGGAGCACTTGATATAGAAAGAGAACAGGAGGAAAATTCATCTCTTTTAAAATCCTTTAGGAAAAGAACTCATATCAGGTTTTAAGGTAGGGTTATAAGAAATTTTTTAATATAAGAAAATAATAAGTTCTAAGGTCAGGAATCATTTACTTCAGATTTAAAGAAAGTCTTAAGCAATTAGATATCATACAGTAAGATCGTAAAGCCTTGTAATCTGGGTACTTGGCTTTAAAAATAAAAGCAGCTGTATTCGGTTAATTGCTTTTAATACCTAATAAATATTTGGTCCAGATTTCCCAGTGGTTTGGGGATTCTCTCTTTCTTTTCCTTGGCATAGGAATGCCCACTCTTCTTTCTTTTTGTTGGCACAGGAATGCCCACTCTCATGGCAACCAGTACGGCACTATCATGCAACAGCCATCCTTGCTGACTAACCATGTGACATTGGCCACTGCTCAGCCCTTGAATGTTGGTGTTGCCCATGTTGTCAGACAACAATCCAGTTCCCTTCCTTCGAAGAAAAATAAGCAGTCTGCTCCAGTGTCTTCTAAGTAAGTCGGTGTCAGAGCTGTGAGTTGAAACTGTGCCAGATAGGTTGCCCAGTATTTGGAATGTTGTGATGTAGACACTTTCGGTATGGAACAGCAAGCACCTGCCAAAGAGGAAGAGGCGGTCCTCTCATTTGGGCTTGTGCACCAGGTGTGCTGGCTGCTGCCACTTGGAATCCAGGGCTTTATGATGTTCTTATTTTTCTGCCTTTATAGAGTGGAATTTACCCGTGGGCAAAGAACTTAGAAAAGTAACATTTCTTTTTATTTTACTGTTTTTGTCCCTGGAAATTCTGATCACAGTGGTTAGTTTTATTTTCATTAGAACTTTTATTAGCTAAGTGTATAAAGAGCAAATTAGAGGACAGTCTGGGAGAAAGGTGTCCCGTTTGGGAGGCTGAGGACTGAACCGTCTTTCCTTGTGAACTTTTCCTGCAGGTCTTCTCTGGATGTTCTGCCTTCCCAAGTCTATTCTCTGGTTGGGAGCAGTCCCCTCCGCACCACGTCTTCTTATAATTCCCTAGTTCCTGTCCAAGATCAGCATCAGCCAATCATCATTCCAGATACTCCCAGCCCTCCTGTGAGTGTCATCACTATCCGAAGTGACACTGATGAGGAAGAGGACAACAAATATAAGCCTAATAGGTAAGAGAGGTGAATGGCTCGCTGCTAGGTTCTTTTAGTCTTTTGAGTTCAGGCAGATGGCTATGAAAGAAAGGACTAGAAAATATTTTGGAAGTGGAGCCTTGGATGAGTCAGCCCAAGTGCCTTAAGTTTTCGTAACCAAGCATTGTCAGGTTTTTTCTAATATTATACATGTTCATCGGTTTTATCAGTCTCACATACATTAGAGAGCAGATTTATAGTATTAAGCTGACAAACTACTCTGGTTTGAAATGCACGTTATACTACAGACATGATCCCTGTCTTCAAGGAAGTTTATTTTTATGGTCTGAAAACAGGTACCGTAACAGAAGCTTATAAATAGAAGTTAATTAGAATGAGTATCTGTGCAATTTCTTAATATGAAAAGGCCTCTTCAGAAGAGGTAGGACTTTATATAGGGCTGCCTTCCTCTTCTCTTCTGTTGTATGGTCTGAAAGTGTAAAAATTTAAATATCAGATTGTTTTCAAGTCCTTAACTGAGAAGTTAACTAAAAGAGAGTAAGTTTAATAACTGTTATATATATACACACACACACAATCAACTGTAATATACACCTCTCAGTGCAGACATAACCAACTGCCTTAATTGTTCTATGTTGTATTCTTTATTGGGCTTTTGGCATTAGGCATGTGGAAGAGGGAATAATTCCCTGCTTTTACCTGAAAAGATAGGATTCATATATAAAAGTAAGGAGGCTTTATAAAATAACACTTAAATGAATTTGAGAGGGTAAATTTATAATGAATTTAGAGCCTATTAGTTCAAAGAGACTGTTTATAAGATGAGATTTGGTGCCTGTAGCTCAAGTGGCTAGGGCGCCAGCCACATACACCAGAACTGGAGGATTCGAATCCAGCCCGGCCTACCAAACAACGACAACTATGACCAAAAAATAGTCGGGTGTTGTGGCCGGCGCCTGTAGTCTTGGCTACTTGAGAGGCTGGGGCAAGAGAATGGCTTAAGCCTAGGAATTAGAGGATGCTATGAGCTGTGATGATGCCATGGCACTCTACCCAGGGCAACAGCTTGAGGCCCTGTCTCAAAAAAAAAAAAAAAAAAAAAAAGTTCAAGCAAGAGAGACCTTCATCTCTACCAAGAAAAAAAGATGTTAGACTTGAAACTGAGTTTGGCAAGTGCTCATGAAACTGATTTGGGGAAGAGAAAAAACTTAACCTTCCAGTGAGGAAAAGTGGCATAAATGCATGAGGTGCAACCAGCATGATTGCTTTGACTTGAGCCAAGCCCAGTCAGAAACCAAGGAAAACTTAAACTTAGTAAGAGTGGTGTTTGAAGAATATTGAAGTAACTGTGAATAGGAATGGCTCAGAGGCAACATGACATATAGGTGCTATTAGAGGTGTGGACTCTGGAGTCATTCTGTTCTGGGTAGGAATCCTATCTTCACTACTTACCACTTGTGTGACTGGACAAGTTTCTTAATCTCCCTGTGCCTCAGTTTGGCATTCCTCATTGGCAAAATGGGAATAATAGTACCTATTTCATGGTATTGTTGTAAGGCTTTAATGGGATGTATGAAGAACATAAAAATAGTACTTGACTAGTGAGTGCTTGGAAGTTTCCTGCAGCTTACTAGTATTATTAATACCATAATTATCATCATTGTTATCATGAGAGGACCACAGACCATCTCAGAAACATTGTTTAAAAGGACACTTGATTAATCTCCAAATAAAGAAAATTTTTAAAAAATTTTAAGAAGGCAATTGAATTTTTATGTATTTTTCCTTTCTTTAGCTCAGGCCTGAAGCCAAGATCTAATGTCATTAGTTATGTCACTGTCAATGATTCTCCAGACTCCGACTCTTCTTTGAGCAGCCCTTACTCTACCGATACTCTGAGTGCTCTCCGGGGCAATGGTGCATCTCTTTTGGAGGGGCCCAGCAGAGTTGTGGCAGATGGCACTAGCACTCGCACCATAATTGTGCCTCCGCTGAAAACTCAGCTTAGTGACTGCACTGTAGCAACCCAGGCCTCAGGTGAGTGTGTCCTCATAGTTAGACTGTAATCTTCCTTTGATGTACATATACTTAATACTTTGCCATAATCTGCTTATGTCAGTGGGAGAGACTGGTGGCAGAGATTAAAGAATACTTAATTCAGGAATCAATTCTCTGGTGTGTGAAATGTTTGGCCATCAGTTTATCTTCCTGTATTCATTTTCTTTGGATTAATATAAAAAAGAGAATTTAATCTCAGAAACACATTCAGTCTAAATGTGGACAGGAAGTGACTACAGAAGTGTTTTAGAAAACAGTTGTGCCCTTTAGATTTTTTTCTCACCCAGTGTTGTAGCAGTGATGCTTTTGTTGGTTTTTATGATCAGCCTAATTACCTTCATGTTTTTTGCTCTGTTAGATACTGAGTTTAGAGTTCTGGTTCATTTACTGTGTTAGTTAGATAATATGTAGTACTAACTTTAGTAACAAATTGCAGATTTCTGTGGGTTGACACACTAGAAGTTATGTCTCACTTGTGTAACTTCCCTGTGCAAGTATTCCTGTTTGGTAGGCCTGCAGTGAATTAGGTCCAAAGCCCTGAGCATACTGTCAGAAGAAGAAAGAAAGTTTGGAGAAGTATACACATTTCTTAATCGCTTTAACTTGGAAATGTGAACATTTCTGCCATGGCCCCACTTAGATGCAAGGGAGCTAAGGAAATGTAGTCTTAGCTAGACAGCTACTTCTCAGTGGCAACTTTACATCAAGGAAGGGGAGCATGAATTTTTACTGTTAGCATAGCCATCTGTGCCACACTTGCATAGATGGTGTTCTGTTATGGATTATGTTACTGCCATAGGCATACAGTTTCTAACTTGAAGGTGTTGTGTTAAGCCTCAGTATGACTTTCCGCAGTAGTAGACAACAATTCCATTACAGACAAGGGAGAACTTCCTAATGCCAGGGTACAGAATAGAATCATTAGGACCTCTGTCCACTCTTAGGTCCAAAGAATATAGGCTACTCTAAGTCATTGAATAAATGCTCCAGACTTCCTAATGGGAACACAGAAGAAAGCAAAATTTTGTATTCAACTGTCCTGTAATTTCTTAGAATTTAAAAAGAGTAAGTGCCCAGAGGCTAGAATCTTGCCTTCTTTTACCCTTTTGACAGTTAAATATCCTAAGAATTACCATTATCCTTCTCAGCTTCATTTCTGTTAGTCCCTTCTTCCATCAGACTGTAGGTTCCTGGTGGGCAGGGACTGTGTCTTTCTTAGGTTTGTATTTCTAGCAATTCCTTGTATATAACAGGAGATTAGATAATATTTATTCAGGCAAACCTTTTGAAAATCTTTTGTGCCAAGACAGAAAAGAAATACATGATACAGTTTCTGTTCTTCTGGTGTAAATGGAATTGAGGGAGTAGGGTACACATTAGGTTTTAATTAACTCTTGCAAGCACCTACAAATGTGGACTGATTAATAGCATCTGAGGTTAGGTAAGTGATAACTGAGTAGATATTTATGCATCACTAAGCCCTGACCCTTTTTTTTTTTTTTTTTAGGTCTCCTGAGCAATAAGACCAAGCCAGTGGCCTCAGTGAGTGGGCAGTCATCTGGATGCTGTATCACCCCCACAGGGTATCGAGCTCAGCGCGGGGTGACTAGTGCAGCCCAGCCACTCAACCTTAGCCAGGTAAGCGCTAGGGGCTGCTGCCTTCTGTTTTGGGCCCTCCCTGTTGTTACTTTCTGGAGAACCCTACTTCTGGCTGGACTGCTGAATAAAGCCATATGAAGCCCCTCTTGTTTCAAACAGTTTGATGTTCTGTGGCCTGCGTCATATCTGCATATGCTGTGTCTCTTCATTCCCTCTGTGTCTTTAGGGTAGGCATTCCAGATTTCCTCTTGGACCTCTCTAGTCTATGTGGAAGATTAGAGAAATGTCTGGAATTTAGAAAGCACCCAGGATGCTTTAGCTATGTCTGTTTCTGTACTACCACATGCGTTGAGACCAGATTCTTTTCCTTTATCTCCCAGGCCATAAGTAACCTGAACCTCACACTGTTTCCTTGAGTCTAAAGATAAAGAAAAGCTTTTTGCCATTTATTCAACTGGTTCTAATCCTACTTGTTGCTAGAGTCTGGGTTTTGGGGTTCCCTCTTCACTGCCCATCTGATCTTCTGATGGGGTGGTGAGGGTCATTTTATTCCATTTGTGTTCACTCTTCCTCAGCTAAAATTCTGGTGCTTGTCTGTCTCCTGCTAGTGAGAAGGTATCCCTGTGAGGGTGTAATGGTGTGAGAGAATGTGCACACGTGCAGGTGCAAATGTAAGTTTGAGTTAGTGCGTGTGTTTTAGGCTCCACATTTCAAGAGGGATGTGAAGAACTTAGAGGAGAACAAAAGAAAACAATGGCAAGAAAGAAAGGTTAGGAAAAATTCACATTCACTGACGCCAGAATAGGGTGAGTTGAGTCAACAGTTACTAACATGCAGGAGTGGGGAACCCTATGAGCCCTTGATTCTCCCCCTTCCTCTTGTGTACCTAAGAGCAAACTGCTGTTAGGCTGAGCTGGATTAGGATCTGTTCTGCCAAGAGGCAGAGGGATGGGTGGCTGACCTCTGACAGCACTCATTGCCAGTCTGGGAAATGCCATGCTATAGCAGTCCAGAAACAATACACGTCAGGACCTCAATTCTTAACTTGCCCTTTGGTGCCCTGAGCCAGAGTGATCTCAAGATTCTTCACTCCCTTCTTCCTTCTTTTAGAACCAGCAGTCTTCGGCAGCTCCAACCTCGCAGGAGAGAAGCAGCAACCCTGCCCCCCGCAGGCAGCAGGCGTTTGTGGCCCCGCTCTCCCAAGCCCCCTACGCTTTCCAGCATGGCAGCCCACTACACTCGACGGGGCACCCACATCTGGCCCCAGCCCCCGCACACCTGCCAAGCCAGGCTCACCTGTATACGTATGCTGCCCCCACCTCTGCTGCTGCATTGGGCTCCACCAGTTCCATTGCTCATCTTTTCTCCCCCCAGGGCTCCTCAAGGCACGCTGCAGCCTATACCACTCACCCTAGCACTCTGGTGCACCAGGTCCCTGTCAGTGTTGGGCCCAGCCTCCTGACTTCTGCCAGTGTAGCCCCTGCTCAGTACCAACACCAGTTTGCCACCCAGTCCTACATTGGGTCTTCCCGAGGCTCAACTATTTACACTGGATACCCGCTGAGTCCTACAAAGATCAGCCAGTATTCCTACTTGTAGTTTATGAGCATGAGGGAGGAGGAATCATGGCTGCCTGCTCCTGTCCCTGAGTTTTAATAATGGGCTATGGTGAGCTCCTCCTTTACCCTCTCTTGAAACTTCTTAGCCAGCAACTTGTTCTGCAGGGGCCCACTGAAGCAGAAGGTTTTTCTCTGGGGAACCTGTCTCAGTGTTGACTGCATTGTTGTAGTCTCCCAAAGTTTGCCCTATTTTAAAATTCTTTATTTTTGTGACAGCATTTTTGGTATTTGGAAGAGTTCAGATGTCTATCTTCTGCAGTTACCAAGGAAGAGAGATGATTCTGAATGAAAAAAAATTCTGTCTCTCTGACTTGATTTCTGTAAATGCTTTTAAAAACAAGTGAAGCCCCTCTTTATTTAATTTTGTTTTATTGTGATTGCTGGTCAGAGGAAAAATAGGATAAAAGGACTTGAAATCTGGCAACAAATGAGAAAAGAAAAATCATTACTTTTTGTTAGTTTAGAAACTGAGACTTGTCTATTTTATTTTAAAATCAGCTTACGCAAGTCTGTATTTTAATATCAGGCATTTCTCCTCAAAATTTCATCTTTGTTCATGGGACATGTAAACTTAGAGTTTTTAGTTTTGTTTTTATGTGACATTATATTTAATGGGTAGTTATTTTTACAAAACTGGTTACATATATTACATATTTTTCTGTGTTACTGTTGGTTTTCTCTCAGTTGCTTCTATGTTTATTACAAAGTGATGTTAAAAAGGCAGCTCATCCTTTGCTGGTAACTAAGTGTGTAAGAATCCATACCTACCGTGAAAGCACCAAGTATTCTTTTTAAATGAAGCACCATGAATTCTTTTTAAAATTATTTTTTAAAAGTCCTTTTCTCTCTGATTCAGCTTAAATTTTATTATTAGAAAAGCCATTAAGGTGATTATTGTATGGTGGTTGTTTTAGTATATTCAAAGTCTCTTGTCTTATTACGAGATATGAGCAGTGATGAGCTTTGCCTACAGATTAGTATGAATTTTCAGAAATACACCTCTGTGTGTTTCTTTGTCTCCCTTCTGTTTTATGTGATTTGTTTGGGGAGAAAGCTAAAAAATCTGAAACCAGATGAGAACATTCTTGTGTATAGCTTTTATACTTTATAGTAGCTTCCTTTGTATGCCAGCAGCAAATTGAATGCTCTCTTATTAAGACTTATACAATAAGTGCATGTAGGAATTGCAAAAACTATTTTAAAAATTTATTACTGAATTTAAAAATATTTTAGAAGTTTTGTAATGGTGGTGTTTTAATATTTTGCATAATTAAATATGTACATATTGATTAGAAAAATATAACAAGCAATTTTTCCTGCTAACCCAAAATGTTATTTGTAATCAAATGTGTGGTGATTACACTTGAATTGTGTATTTAGTGTGTATCTGATCCTCCAGTGTTACCCCGGAGATGGAATTGATGTCTCCATTGTATTTAAACCAAAATGAACTGATTCTTGTCCGAATGTATGTGAACTAATTGCAATTATATTAGAGCATATTACTGTAGTGCTGAATGAGCAGGGGCATTGCCTGCAAGGAGAGGAGACCCTTGGAATTGTTTTGCACAGGTGTGTCTGGTGAGGAGTTGTTCAGTGTGTGTCTCTTCCTTCCCTCTCTCCCTCTTCCCCTTATTGTAGTGCCTTATATGATAATGTAGTGGTTTATAGAGTTTACAGTGAGCTTGCCTTAGGATGGACCAGCAAGCCCCCGTGGACCTTAAGCTGTTCACTGGGATTTATCAGAACAGGATTAGTAGCTGTGTTGTATAAATGCATTGTTCTCAGTTTCCCTGCTGACATCAAAAAATAAAAACAGCAGCTTTTCTCCTTCACCACCACCTCTGCCCCTTTCCATTTTTGATTCTCAGCTGAGTTCTTACAGAAGCATTTTTCCCACATGGCTCTCTCACTGCATTGCTACCTTGCTTCTGTGAGAATTCAGGAAGCAGGTGAGAAGTCAAGCCAATATTAAATATGCATTTTCCTTCTTTTTTTTTAAAGTATGTGCAATCATTTTTAGAACAAGATTCTTTTTTTCCTTTTCCCATGTGGCAGTCCTTCCTGCAAATAGTTGACATTCCTAGTAAGGTATTTGCTTGTTGAAAAAAAAAGCATATAACAGATGTGTTTATACCAAAGAGCCTGTTGTATTGCTTACCATGTCCCCATACTATGAGGAGGAGTTTTGTCGTGCCACTGATGACAAGGAACTCAGAGAAAGGTTTCTTAGCCAGTGAAGAATATCAAGAAGGAACCAAAGCCTGTGGAGACATTGGGGCTTTTGAGGTTTCTTTTAAACAACTTGTATATTCTTGGGGGCCCTTCAAGCTGTGAAACTGTCCTTATATTCTCAGCTCCTGCATGGATCTGGGTGAGGTAGAAGGTACTGGGGATGGGGACATTCCTGCCCATAAAGGATTTGGAGGAATAGGACATTCATATGGATGTCCCTACGATACAGATGTGTTCCATCTGAATTGAAAATCATATATTTGAAAGATAATTCTAAGAGTGGTTCTGTATAGAGATGGTGTCAAGGAGGTGCAGGGTGGAGATGGGAGATTTCTGGAGCCTGGTCAGCAAGCTCTGTACCGGGTTGAACACCGAGGAGCTGTCAGAGTATTTGGAGATTCTTTGTTGTAAGGAGTAAGGGCTTCCAGGATGGGGCAGGTAGTCAGTACAGCCTACCAGAACATGTGTCTTCTCTATGTTTTCATCATTGTATTGAGTTGTGTTTGTTGTGTTTTCAGACGGCACAAGACTGCCAAGCAGTTTTGTGTAGTTTCTGTTGCCAGTGTTACGCAGTTTTCTAGTAATTGTATGTGGGCTCTGTGTCTCCTTTTTACTAAGCACATTCTGATTTTCTTGTTTAAATGCAGGTTTAGTTTCTAATGGTAACGTTTTTTGTTCCTTATCTTTCCTCTACAAGGACAAGATTTGTTGTTTTTGTAAGAAATGAGATGCAGAAAAATCAAAACTCCACTCCTGCCCCCCCATAAATAGATTCCATTTAAGATAGGAGTCTGATGCCACAGAAAAAGGTAATACAAGAGCTTGTATCATACTTGAGTCACCTGACTAGTAGTGTGTGATTAAAAAATTTAGAAATTTTCAGTCTTACTCTGCAAACTGGCATTGCAGATTTACCAAGATCCGCCCTGTATCTGCTGAATGTGTATGTCCTTAATGTAGCTTTCAGTTCTGTCCCTGAGGCTTGACACTGCTCGCCCTGACGCATGCATGGAGGAAGGAAGCCTTGTCAATTTAGTGAGCAGCTGGCATGAGTACAGTGGCCTGACCTCAAACCAGCTTAAGGCTTTAAGTCCTCTCTGAGAGTCTGCACTTGCAGCCTATCCCCTTCCTAGTGAGAAAGGAAGTGGGGAGGGTTAAGTATAGCCACTCTGGGCTCATCAGGACACTTGATCACTCCAGAGTTTTTAATAGCTCCCAGGAAGTGATGCCACTCTCAGTGCTCAGCTGAAATACCAACCCCAGGAATATTAACTCCATTTCAAACAGTTCTGGCCATTCTGAGCCTGTTTTCATGATTGCTCATCCCTTGTTCTCCACTAGAGGGGCTAAGCTTGACTGCCCTAGCCAGGCAAGCACAGTCATGTGTGTTTTATTCAGCATTATTATGCAAAAATCCACTAGTTGAGATGGTTTGTTTTAGGATAGGAAATGAAATTGCCTCTCAGTGACAGGAATGGCCCGAGCCTGCTTCCCTTTTTGATTTTTTTTTTTAACTGACGGATGGTGCAGCATGTCTACATGGTTGTTTGTTGCTAAACTTTATATAATGTGTGGTTTCAATTCAGCTTGAATAATAATCTCACTACATGTAGCAGTACATTATATGTACATTTATGTAATGTTAGTATTTCAGCTTTGAATCCTTGATATTGCAATGGAATTCCTACTTTATTAAATGTATTTGATATGCTGGTTATTGTGTGTGATTTAAACTTTTTTTTTCTTTCTCCCTTTTCTGGTTGTGCGCTTTCTTTTACAACAAGCCTCTAGAAACAGGTAGCTTCTGAGAATTACTGAGCTATGTTTGTAATGCAGATGTACTTAGGGAGTATGTAAAATAATCATTTTAACAAAAGAAATAGATATTTAAAATTTAATACTAACTATGGGAAAAGGGTCCATTGTGTAAAACATAGTTTATCTTTGGATTCAATGTTTGTCTTTGGTTTTACAAAGTAGCTTGTATTTTCAGTATTTTCTACATAATATGGTAAAATGTAGAGCAATTGCAATGCATCAATAAAATGGGTAAATTTTCTGATTCATGTGGCTGTTTTTGACTTCTGTGATGGGGTATAAAGGAGATCATCAAATGACACCTTTGGAGTAGCTGAACACACTGCAGAACATCACTAGGGTATTAAAGCCATTCTTTCTTTATATAAATATCCATAGTGGAAATGAATAGAGCTTGGTAAAGAATATTTTGTAAGAATGTACTGCCTAGGGCCCTTTACTTTTGCATCATCTGCTTCTGACCCTTTGAAAGAGGCAGATGACTTTTGAGACAGGCTAATTAAACTTTTTTTTTTTTTGAGACAAGAGTCTGAAGCTGTCACCCTGGGTGGAGTGCTATGGCATCACAGCACACAGCAATCTCAAACTCTTGGGCTTACGCAATTCTCTTGCCTCAGCCTCCCAAGTAGCTGGGACTACAGGCGCCTGCCGCAACACTTGGCTATTTTTTGGTTGTAGTTGTCATTGGTATTTAGCAGGCCCAGGCTGGATTCAGACCCGCCAGCTCTAGTGTATGTGACTGGCTCCCTAGCTCTGAGCTACAGGTGCCACGCCAGACTAATTAAACTTTGTTTCCTAAGATATTTCAGGAAACATCTAAAAGTAGGAATCGGCTCGGTGCCTGTGGCTCAAGTGGCTAAGGCGCCCAGCCACATACATCTAAGGTGGCGGGTTCGAATCCAGCCGGGACCTGCCAAACAACAATGACGACTGCAACCAAAAAATAGCCGGGTGTTGTGGTGAGCGCCTGTGGTCCCAGCTACTTGGGAGGCTGAGGCAGGAGACTCGCTTGAGCCCAGGAGTTGGAGTTTGCTGTGAGCTGTGATGCCACGGCACTCTACCCAGGGGGATAGCTTGAGGCTCTGTCTCAAAAAAATAAAAGTAGGACTGAAAGTAAGAGTTACCACAGGAAGATGCTATCTTTTCCCTCCTTTCTTTCTTTCTTTTTTTTTTTTTTTTTGAG
>NW_003852468.1:7439197-7457031 GCF_000181295.1 Otolemur garnettii | reverse complement strand
GCAGGTCCCGGCTGGATTCGAACCCGCCACCTTAGGTGTATGTGGCTGGTGTCTTAACCGCTTGAGCCACAGGCGCTGAGCCGTTTTTCCCTCCTTTCAAATTGTACTCTTAGAGCAATGGTTCTTTTCAGAGGCAGAGTACCTTTAATCAGATTTCTCTTTTTAAAGTAAGTAAGATTTTTTCTTATAAAGAAGTAGGGATTTGCCTAGATTATTCACTGCAAGTCTCTGAATAAATGCTATATTGTTGGACCTTTTTTTTCTTCTTCATTTTTTTTCACAGATGCTGCCCAGACCTTTTTTTTTTTTTTTAAGACAGTCTCAAGCTGTCACACTGGCTAGAGTCCTGTGGCGTCACAGCTCACAGCAACCTCTAACTGTTGGGCTTAATTGATTTTCTTGCCTCAGCCTCCCAAGTAGCTGGGATGACAGGTGCCTGCCACAATGCCTGGCAATTTTTTGGTTGTAGTTGTCACTGTTTTAGGCCAGCCTCAGTGTATATGGCTGGCGCCCTACTCACTGAGCTATGGGAGCTGCCTGTTGGACCTTTTTTGACACGTGTTTTAGGCCAACTCTAAAATGGCCATTATAGTGGCCATTAATTCCATTTAAAGCTCCTGCAGTCTTAGGTGGGATATAGAAATGAGAAATCGCAGTACCCTTTTGGACCATAACCAGGAGTAATGATCAATAGTCTTGTTTTCTCTCAGTAATAGGGAAGTGGGAATACATTTATTTTGAATTAGATTGAAACACACGTATATATTTTAGTTTTCTTCCTAAATGAATTAATGTAAATTAGTGTGAACTTGCTGAACATTCCTCAGTTTTGGTAAAAGAGTAACTTGGCCACTTTCAGGCAAAAGAAAGCCATGTAGAATGGCTCTGCTGTCTCATTTCCAGGTGGGCAAGTTAATTTTATTAACTTCTCGGTGACCTGTTTTGTTTTTATCAGTTATATTCTCTTGAGGCTAAGTCAGAGAGATTGGCATAGTCCCCACAGTACTAATTAGGTCATCTCCGGGGACATCTGTATTTTAGTGATGAAAAGCCCTGTGATTTCAATCTACTTGGCTTGCTATATGTAAAATTTTCCACATGGAGTGTATGTCTACACCTTGGTTTCTCCGTTAATCATGAGAGATGACACCAGGTGCTTGCCACAAGGTGGCGCCAATGAGCTGTAGAAGAAGTTAGACTTAACACTTGGCCTTTTTCCTGCCTCCTCCCCTCAAACCTCAATTACTCTGCTTCCAGCTTCCACTAAACAAGGCGGAAAACCATACATTCTGTTATTGCAGGGAATGGGAAGGATTAATGGAGGATGTCATTTTCTTAAGAAGTCAACACAGAAGCATTCTTCCTAAATCAGGAATGGAGTTCGCTGAGTTTTCTCTGGGGTCTTGGCTTCCTACAGCTAGCTCCTTGGTCTGGGTGACTGCCCAAAAGGCCTCTGCCTTCATGTTTCCATCTCTTTCCCCTCCAAGGGAGCCTGCAGCCTAGGCGGGAGGTGGTTAAGGCTTCTGGCTGCTGTGCAGTGGGGCCATCTGTGTTTGATCAGTCCAGGCGGGAAGGAGGGGGTGGGGGTTGTAAAGAGACTGGGAAAGCATTCCAGAGTAGTGAGAGAGACCCAGAGATCAGAAAGAGAAAGCCCCGCCCCCACCCCGCCTCTCAAGCTAACCCGCGGGCTTGAGGGGAAGAGGCCACTGCACACTCGTCCCAGTTCTATGGTGGCCCCACTCTCCCGGCTGCCATGGGGCCCAGCTCTTCTCTCCTCATCTTGTTCCTTTTGTCCTGGTCTGGACACCTTCGAGGACAGCAGCACCACCTTGTGGAGTACATGGAACGCCGGCTAGCTGCCTTAGAGGTGAGGAACTCTTTTCTAGACCAGCCTGGAAGGATACCTCATCTTCCGTTGGTTCAACTACTTTGATAAGGGTCTGGGGATGACAAAATAGGGTTCTGTAAGAACCTACAGAAAATTCTGTCTTTTAATAAGAGGATCCTCAAAATTATAAGCCTTCCTCTTTCCCCACATAGAACAACAATTCCAAAGCAAATGGATCTTTGTAATTTATCCCTAGGATTTAGTTCAGATAAGGGCACAGAGTGAAAATGAGAGCCAAGATTGTGGGGGTGCATCTCAGAAAAAGCTGACAGTTCTATTGAAGTTGCAGGTTCCCAGAGCGTCTGTAGCTGCTTGCCCTTTTTAGCAATTTGAGGTCTTAGTGCCTTAATTTCCTACAGGGGAATTGTGTAGTAGAGCAGAGATCCCTTCTACCTTCATGCACTTAGACCTCCCTGGGGTTCAAACGACTCAGTGGCCCAGGTTGGAGACAGGGAGTCAGGGCAGGGACCTAGGTGAATCTGAGCTGGGCTTTTTGCACATTTTGAATCTCTGAACATCTGGTTCCTTTCTCGTGGGAGTAGAAGGAGGCATTGAAGCCTGGCTAAGTCTGCTCTTCCCATTACTGACCCCTTGGTTGGGCCTCTCCCTGCCTGGGAGTTGTAACCCCGCAGCCTCCCTCCTGGGCCCCCATCCCTTCAGGAACGGCTGGCCCAGTGCCAGGACCAGAGCAGTCGGCATGCTGCAGAGCTGCGGGACTTCAAGAATAAGATGCTGCCGCTGTTGGAGGTGGCAGAGAAGGAGCGGGAGGCACTCAGAACTGAGGCGGACACCATCGCAGGGAGAGTGGACCGTCTGGAACGGGAAGTTGACTATCTGGAGACCCAGAACCCAGCTTTGCCCTGTGTAGAGTTTGATGAGAAGGTGACTGGAGGCCCTGGGACCAAAGGCAAGGGCAGAAGAAATGAGAAGTACGATATGGTGACAGGTGAGTGTTCAGGAGGCAGGCCCCTTGCGTTCTCTGAACCTGCATTCTTCCTTGCTTATTTTTTCCACTTTGCCCCGGTCCACGTGGCTCTGGATTCTGGCATCTATAGTAAAGAAATCTCTGGTCCATTAAGGGGAGTTTCTGGAGACCCAGCCCACTGTTCTCCAAATAGCTGCCCTGGGGGAGGTCCTGCTGTAGGCATCCAATTCTTCCCTCTATTTCCGTTTCCTGTGTTTTTCTCCTTCCCCACCAGACTGTGGCTACACAATCTCTCAGGTGAGATCAATGAAGATTCTGAAGCGGTTTGGTGGCCCTGCTGGTCTGTGGACCAAGGATCCATTGGGGCCAACAGAGAAGATCTACGTGTTGGATGGGACACAGAATGACACCGCTTTTGTCTTCCCAAGGCTCCGTGACTTCACCCTTGCCATGGCTGCCCGGAAAGCTTCCCGAGTCCGAGTGCCCTTCCCCTGGGTAGGCACAGGGCAGCTGGTGTATGGTGGCTTTCTTTATTATGCCCGGAGGCCTCCTGGAGGACCTGGAGGAGGCGGAGAGTTGGAGAACACTTTGCAGCTCATCAAATTCCACCTTGCAAACCGGACGGTGGTGGACAGCTCAGTATTCCCAGCAGAGGGGTTGATCCCCCCATATGGCCTGACCACAGACACATACATTGACCTGGCAGCCGACGAGGAAGGTCTTTGGGCTGTCTATGCCACCAGAGAGGATGACAGGCACTTGTGTCTAGCCAAGTTAGATCCACAGACATTGGACACAGAGCAGCAGTGGGACACGCCATGCCCCAGAGAGAATGCTGAGGCTGCCTTTGTCATCTGTGGGACCCTATATGTGGTCTATAATACCCGCCCTGCCAGTCGGGCCCGCATCCAGTGCTCCTTTGATGCTAGCGGCACCCTCACCCCAGAACGGGCAGCACTCCCTTATTTTCCCCGCAGATACGGTGCCCATGCCAGCCTCCGCTATAACCCCCGAGAGCGCCAGCTTTATGCCTGGGATGATGGCTACCAGATTGTCTATAAGCTGGAGATGAGGCAGAAGGAGGAGGAAGTTTGAGGAGCTAGGCTTGTGTTTGGAATCTCTCACCTCCATATGTTTACACTCCTACTAAATTTCCTCTCCTCATCCTTCAATGCGGGCAAATTGCAGCTCAAATCCTCACCAAATTCTCATAGCCCTTTAATTTCATATAGAACCCCAGATCTTGAGTAATCCTTTTGCAGTAAAGAGTAAAAACCCTCAATCCTCACTCTACTCTCCTGCCCCGTGTTAACAAATTTCAGGCTAAAGATGACTCAGCCCCAGAGCTCCAACCCTTGTATGGGGGCCACCCCAGGGAGTAGGCAAGTGTGCTCTCACCCTCTGTGTGACTTAGGGGACAGAGGAATAGGAGGAGACTACCCCTCTCTGCCCTCGCTCCCTGCCCCTCCCAGCAGGGTCCCTTTCTCCACATCATTTTGTATTGCAACATTTTGCATTAAATGGAAAATACACCATTTCTCTCCCGTGTTTGTTTGGGGGTGCCCACCGATCAAATTTCTCCCTGTTACATTCCATTTTCTTCCTCTCATCACATCCCCACCCCTTAAGCCACCTTAGAGACTTGGCTGGGAACCCTCTGCTGAGGCCCTAAGAAGTGGTGGAATCCTGCCACCTTGGGGCTGGATGAAAGGCCTCCTGCCATACCCACTGTCATTCACAGCAGCTACCCCAGATCCTCCTCAGTGGCACCGTGCCTTTGGCCAAGAGACTCAGGGCTGGGGGCAGAGCTTCCAACTCCAATTCTCCGAAGATCTGGAGCCAGAAACTGGATGCGAATTCTACTGAAGTCTGCCCTGGAGACCAGAGCCCTGCATGCATGTTTTTAGTAAGCACTGAGGTTTCACCTCCAAAGTGGACTCTGCCCCCACTGACACCCCCACGGCCACCTCCAGCGCGGGGCTCTTCCCCAGGCCCGGGTTGCACAATCTTTCTTGGTCTGAACCGCTCTGATTTTCCTGCTGCCACAGCGTCTGCGGTTTGAGCAGGGAGGAGGGGCAGTAACTGTGTCCCAGATGTTGGCCTTTCTGGATCCCCAACATTTCCCCACTCTCCTCTCCAGCCCAGCTGCCCCCCTACTTACCCACCCCAGTCCTGGCTGAGGACTGTCCAGGACTCTGGAAGGTTAACTCTTTGTGGACTAACACCCTGGCCTCTGGTGCTGACTGCAGGAGCAGGCTGAGGAAAGGAGAGAGAGGGAGGAGAAGGAAAGCGCCAAGGTTCGGCCTCTGGTCTCTAGGGATCTGCTGCTTTTGGCAACTGGCCCACGCCCTGCCTGCCCTGATCCCAGTCGGGTCCATTCCCAGTGTTGGGGGTGGGGGCCTGGTCAGTGGAAAGCCGCTGCTTTTATGGAGTAGTTTACCCCAGGTGACCCTGAGAGTCCTCTTAGTTATTCACCCTGTGGAGGGTGGGGGCACAGCTTGCTCCCCAGAGCACAGCCCTCCTCCTTTGTCTTTTCTGCTCTCCCCAGGCAGCACTGCTGTAGGCTGGTGAGGGAGAGGAAAGAAAGGCAGTGAGCACCTCACCACAGTGCTATTGTAGGGAGCGAGGTGGGTGGGGCTCGCTCCCATTCAATTCTCTCCTAATGTGGGGCTGGCAACAGTAATGACTGCCTGTCAGCGCCCAGGGTCTGCCCACGGAACATCTGGCTCCAGCGCAGGCACGGCGCCCCGGGGGTTGTGGAGGAGGAAGGGGGCTCAGGGCGGACTGAAGAGCCTGGTCTAGGTGATGAGGGGCCGCTGTGACTGTGTGTTCACTGGGGAGCTTGTCCCCTCCCTAATGTGACTGTGTGAGTGTGCACAGCCTGCGTGTCCCAGGGGAGCATGCCTCCGCCCTTGGTGACTGTGTGTGTGCATGCATGTTGCTGGGGAGTGTGTCTCCTCCCTGTGTGTGTGCATACGTGTGTGTGTGCATGTGCATGCCCACATGCACTTCCACACAGGTGGTTCTGGGTCCAGTTGATGCCCACAGAAGTGGCATGATGTTTCTTCTCTGGTTGTGGACACCACCTCTTGTCATGCATCCATCTTCTGGGCCGGTTCCACCAGGCGCTCATATTGGCAGAAACGAAAATGAGTTCCAGTTTCTTCACACAGTCTGGATGTTGGCATCTAGAGTGACTGGTTAGTGTGGCTGGGTCTGAAAGACTGGCGTGAAGGGATACTGGGGTTCTGCCTGCCCTGCGGGGAAAACAGGTTAGGAAGAGTAAGGTTTAGTTTGAAAGAAGAGCCATAGTGGAAGATGAAAGAGAGCATGGGACAGGTTGAGTGATACCCATTCAGCTTCTAACATGTAACTCTTTTTTGGTTGCAGCCATCATTGTTGTTTGGCAGGCCCCGGCTGGATTCGAACCCACCAGCTCAGGTGTATGTGGCTGGCGCCTTAGCTGCTTGAGCCACAGGCGCCAAGCCTAACATGTAACTCTTGAAGGTGGAGGCTTAAAAGAAGAAGTGTTTAAAAAGGGCCATGGCAGGGGGGTAAAAAGTAAAAAGGAATTTATGGATGAAAAATGGAGTTTCTTGATCCCTGATCTTGGGGAAAAGCTGTCTACTTCTTGAAGACATCTGCTTCAGGGGCCTGGGAACTGGCCCTGGAAATCCTTGTTTTTAGGTCACTTGTAGGGGTCATCCTTTAATTGTCTGGGTATAGTTGGGCATGGTTTGTGTGAATCCAGGAGGATTTTTCTTTTACTTTTAAGGCAGAGTAAGTAGTTAACAGGGTCTTCCTAGTGAGGTGACAATGCATGTCTTCTAGACTTTCCATGTGATCTGAGCCAGGCTCCCTTCACCTGCTGACAATATGCTCTGAGCATAGTTAGTACCTATATGTAGCTAGTCATGATATTAGATCGTTCACTTAAACATCCGTAGTGTTCTGTCAGTCCAGGAATGGGTTTGTAGGTGTCATAGGCGTGACGTTATAGAACACTATTTACCAAAGGGGTTAAGCCGTGTCTCCTAATGGGAGCCTTTCAAATTTTTGCAAGGACCAAAGGAAATGTTTCTGGCCATTTAAGTCCAGTGCCTTAACAGGCTTTCCTCAAAATCATTTTTATTTATAGATTTTATGTTCCACTTGCCCTGAGGATTGGGGATGATATGGGGTTTGAAATTTTAATAAGTATTCCAGAGCCTTTACAAGCAAGTGCTTTAAAATGGGTCCCTTGATCTGAGTCAGTCCTTAAAGGAATACCAAAGTGAGGCATAATCTCAGTTATTAGTTTCTTTAGCACATTTGTAGCATCCAGTCTGTCCTAGTCATGTAAACAATAGCCAAACAGTGAGAAAAGCCAAAAGCTGAAAGTAAATTTGTAAAGTCAATTTGGAATGCCAGAAAGCGATGGGATTGTCTGAGCCTCTGAGGGCAAGTTTCCTACAGAGATTTGGTGAGATTAACAAGTAGGGCACTGGGAAATAATTTGGTCAGAGGTATTGCAGATCCCAGGGCAATACCAACTATATTCTCTCTCTCTCTCTCAAAAAAAAAAAAAATAGCCAAATATTGCAGTGGACACCTGTAGTCCCACCTACTTGGGAGGCTGAGGCAAGAGAATCACTTGAGCCCAAGAGTTTGAGGTTGCTGTGAGCTGTGATGTCATGGCACTCTACCCAGGGCAACAGCTTGAGGCTCTGTCTCAGGGGGAAAAAAAGCATCCTTTTAAGGGAAACCAAGAGGCCTTAACTAAGGTTATAGCATAATCAAGAAAGCAAGAGGTTATCTTCAAAGCGGTGGAGAAGAGTCATTCCAAGATCCAGAAAGTCAAAAAAGCAACCTCAAGAAGGAAGTCTCAATAGCCATAAACAAGGTGTAGCTCACAATTTTTTTTTTTTTGTCTAGCCTTATTTTTTACAGTCCCAGTTTTTTAGCTGACCTTTTTTTTTTTTTTTTTGAGAAAAAGTCTCACTATGCCACCTTCTGTAGAGTGGGGTAGCATCACAGCTGACAGCAACCTCAAACTCTTGGGCTTAAGTGATTCTCTTGCCTCAGCCTCCCAAGTAGCTGAGACTACAGGCTCCTGCCACAATACCCAGCTATTTTTTTGTTGTAGTTGTCATTGTTGTTTGGCAGGCCTGGGCTGGGTTCAAACCTGCCAGCCCCGTGTATGCAGCCGGTACCCTAACCACTGAGTTACAGGTGCCAAGCCATAGCTGATCATTTATACATAAATACCTAAAATCCCCATATGTCTCTATAGAATACAAGAAAGGAAAAATTGTGCACAAAAGGGAAGAGAATCAATGAAGGGTGAAAGTCATACAAATTTCAAACCAGAACAGGCTCATTGGCTACCCAGGAATCAAATCTAGGCTGCTGAGATGAAAGCACAGAACTTTAATCGTTCAGCTGCAGGGTAAGTTGACCTCTGCCATTATTCCCACAGAGGGGGAATGTTCAAAGATTTTTCTTTCTTTCTTTCTTTTTTTTTTGAGACAGAGCCTCACTCTGTTGCCCAGGCTAGCATGCCATGGGCTCAGCCTAGCTCACAGCAACCTCAAACATTTGGGCTTGAGCAGTCCTCCTGTCTTGGCCTCCTGAGTAGCTGGGACTACAGGCGCCCACTACAACATCCAGCACATTTTTCTGTTTTTTGTAGAGATGGGTTTTGCTCAAGCTGGTCTTGAACTCCTGAGCTCAAGGGACCTTCCTCCTTGGCCTCCCAGACTGCCAGGAGTACAGGCATGAGTCACTGGCCTTCAAAGAATTTTTTTTAATCTTGTTTTAGATTACTCCTCAATTTTGTCAAGAGAATTTTTAAGGCTACCCATAACATTATGTGTCTTTCTCTTAATCTAATTTCTCTACTAATGCCAATAAGGCAATTGTTTCAAATAAGAGCTCTCTAAAATTTGTCTTTATGAAAATTTAGAAGTCTTTTAATTTAAAGGATTCATCTTTTGGCCCTTTATCTCCATGGCATATTTATTCCAAAAGTGACTCAATCATAGAGAACTCAGGTAGCAATTTTCCAGGTTTAGCATGGAGATGGCACAGAGAAGGCAGAGTCCCAAAAATTCACTTTCAGAAATAGACAAAATGACAAAGACATTTTAAGACAAAGACTTCCCCTAGAGCTTGACATGTTCTGTGGAGAGACTGAGCTGCTTAGAATCTTACACATCTCAGACTCCCAATCTTTTCAGACAGGCCACCTGATGTGTTCCCTAAAACCCATGCCCCCCAGCTGGTGGAGACGGAGGAAAAAATTCCCAACTCTGTCAAAAGACAAGCTCAGGGACGTGAAACAGGACAGGAGAGCAACCTCATATGGTCTTTGTTTTCAGGGACCCGTCGCAAAGTTTGTCTGAAGTAGATGTAGGTCCAGCCAGAACCATGGAACTGGCTAATCTGCAGGGCTGGCTCTGACGCTGGGCGGATGGGATGCTCGGCCCGAGTTCTGCACTAAGGTGACTCTCTGTATGACTCACACAATACAGAAAGACAAATGAAAAAAGGAAGAGCAACAACAAGCTGTGACAACAACCATATAAGCTATTTCTGAGAGGAAATGGAATCAAACAATATAAATATTCATATCACAAAGTACCAAAAAATACACCAAAACCAGCCAATCGCACAGCTAGTCACTCACAAAACTTCTCTCTCATTAATCTTAATTTGGAAAAGACAATGATCTTTTATCATCTGCTCAACCAGAGCCCACAGAGAGAGGAAAACCAGGCATCCAACTGGTAAGTAAGGGATCTTACCACGTTGCAAGCTGATTGGAGTTCTAATTTTCCTCTCTGTGGCTTTTATTTTGGGGACTTTTTAAACTGTAGGGGTCGGGGAATCTTGTCCTTTCTCCTCCCAAAAGTTCACTGAAAGATCAATTCACAAGTCAGGCAGATTAATAAGAGAAAGGTTTATTTACGTGCATGGAGAGAATCACATAGCAATTACCCAATACCCCAGTGAAGTTCAGCTTTTTTTTTTTTTTTTTTTTTTGTAGAAACAGAATCTCTGTTGCCTTGGTAAAGTGCTATGGCATCACAGCTCACAGCAACCTCCAGCTCTTGGGCTTAGGTGATTCTCTTGCCTCAGCCTCCCGAGTAGCTGGGACTACAGGCGCCCACCACAAGGCCCGGCTATTTTTTGTTGCAGTTTGGCCGGGGCTGGGTTTGAACCCGCCACCCTCAGTATATGGGGCCAGCACCCTACTCACTGAGCCACAAGCACCGCCCAAAGTTCAGATATTTTTATAATTGTCTTTTTGGAGGGGAGGGGAGGGGAAATGAGGGAGGGGGTACAGGTTATTCTGTTAAGGGGTACAAATGGATGGTGGAGACAGATTAATTTGTAAATGATTCTCTTTGTGAATTAAATCAACCTGAGAGACAAGTGGGCCAGATCTGCTCGCATTCCTGATCTTCTTTCCTATAATATATTGAGATAAGAGGGCGAGGAAGGGAAGGCAGTTACCTTCTTTGATTTTTGATCAGGTCAGTCTGGTTTATGTAGATAGAGCAAAATCCCCTTCAGTGCTTTTAGATATCAAATGGTCTTTAATTAAAAAAAAATTTTTTTGAGACAGAGTTTCACTCTGTCACCCTGGATAGAGTGCCATCGTGTCTTCATAGCTCACAGCAACCTCCAACTCCCGGGCTTGAGCAGTCTTCTTGCCTCAGCCTCCCCCTGGAGCTGGGACTAATAGGATCCTGCCACCACACCTGGCTATTTCTATTTTTAGTAGCTATAGGGCCTTTCTCTTGCTCAGGCTGGTCTTGAACTCTTGAGATCAAGCAATCCATACCCCTTGGCCTCCCAGAGTGCTAGGATTCCAGGAGTGAGCCACTGCACCCGGCCTCAAAATATTCTTTATACTAAGCAGTCATGTTTTAGGGTGAAAGTTCCTGAGCTTCTTCGGTGTATATATGGTGGGGAGCTTTTCTCCTCCCTGTGCAGCTCTCTGTGTGTGTGAGCGTGCAGAAGTGCATGCATGTGGCAGGAGAGGTTATCTCCTTTGTGTGACTGTGTGTGTCTGTACATGTGGCACGGGAGCTTGTCCCCCCTGTGTGACTGTGTGTGTGTGTCTGCCTGATCTAAAGCTGGAGTGTGTGTGTGTGTATCGAGATCATAGTGATACCAGAATTTTGCTCTTCAGTAGGTTCTTGGTCTCGGTGACTCTAAGAATGAATCTGCGGACCACAGATCAGTGGTAAGACAGGATTTATTTACAGAAAAGAATACAGAAGCCCCAGTGCTCCTGGCAGAGAGAGAAAACCCAAGTCGGGAGAGAAAAGCTTACTCTCTGTCTGTCTGTCTGTCTGTCCGCTCTTTGTAGAGGGGTATATATATAGTGGCATGGGGCCCTCGGTAGTTACATTCAGTGGGGCTTGGTAGTTACATTTAGCCTGTCTGGGACATGTCTGGAACAACATGTCTGGGAAGTATCTGATAGTGATAGTTACATTTAGCCTGTCTGGGACATGTCTGGCCCTCAGTAGTTACATTTAGCAGGAATTGTTACATTTAGTGTGTCCGAGACATGTCTGGGTCCTAAGTTGCAAACGAATGGCTACAATCCCTTTCATTCCCAGGCCTAGGAAATGGGGCCCCCCTGCCCACCCCCCCAGCCTGCTGGTTCCCCTGCTTGCTGCCACCGCACCAACATCGCCAAGGTGGAGGCAGCAGGTCCGAGTTCCCCAGCTCCACGAGCTGGCTGGGTGCCACTTGTCCTGTATCAACCAAAACACCAAACATCAGAAGTTGCTTTTTGATGACCTGGACTAGAGAATAGTTCTGAGATTCTGTGTGTGTAAATGACACGAAGGAACAAGCATAGGAAGTCCAGCCTTAATCCCTGTCAGCTTCCTGGAAGCTGGAACCTTCTGTGTCACACGCGTGTCCCTGTCTTGCTGGTATCTCTCTTTGCCTGCTTCCTCAACAAGAAAGAGAAAGCAGCTTTTTTTTATGGCTTAACATTTCTTTTGAAAAGTTCACTCAGACTTTTCTGAAAGGGCAGAATTCTCGAGCGCCTTGTCATTTATTACTTTTCTCTTTTTTTCTATTTGGCTCCCATACAACAGCTAATGCTATTTTGGAATCATTTTGGAAGGTGAGTGGAACTGTGTGGGCAGATCCAGTGAACTGTCCAAATTCATTAAACTAAACTGCCTGCCTCGGTAGCTGAATCCGATTCTGAAAAGCAGCCTCATCACCCTTTCTCAAACCCTCCAAAACAGTGGTTCTCAACCTTCCTAATGCTGTGATACTACAGTTCCTGTGGGTTGTGACCCACAGGTTGAGAACCGCTGCTCTACAAGTCATCACTTGGCAGAAACAGTTGACTCTGGCTTGGTTAAACAGAGGGAGACAAAGACCTTAATAGAGGAGGAAGGGTTAAAAGTCCAAAGAGGAGTCCCACATCTGCCCCAACAGCTGGCCCGGACAGGGGGACGGGATGCCGGGATAGTGTCAAGAAGCAGGGGGCGCTGCTGACAGCTGCCCACCGGAGCCGTGGGCCAGATGTTGCCTCCGCATCACCCCCACACTGGGCCCCGTGTTTCCTGCCCTAACTTCTAAGCTTCCTCCTCTTTGTTCTCAATATCCTCTCCTCCAGAGAAGCCAGTCTTAGCATCTGCCTGCCAGAGAAACCAGTGTTCATTTTGTTCATTTTACTCAAGGAAGCTGAGCCAATGCTGTGAGAGCCCTGGCCGGGGGAGGGGGCAGAGACGTGGGGAATGAAGTTGTTGATTCAGCTGCTGGTGTTTCCTCTGGGACGGGACGGGACGGGGATCTGGACTAAACAGGAACCAGGGCTCTTTCCCTCCTCCTCCAGTCTCAGATTTTTCTGGATTTCCCACTCTACCATATTCCTTTCCCTGCTCCCATTTCTCCACCAGCCTAGGTCAAGGCATACCGTTTTGAGAGCTGCAGAGACTGCCCATCCTGGCATTTCTTCAGCCTTCAGAGCTCCAGCTAGAGCCTCTCTGCCTCTGCCTTTGAGTGTGGTCTCTGGTCCCCGAGGGCTTTTCTGTTTTTTCAGCTGGAGGCAGGGGCTAACCCTCCAGCCTTAGCCCAGTGAGCAGCTGCGGCCTCTGAGGGCCTCCGCCCCAGCTCCTCCTTGGCTCCCCTGGCCACCAAGGCTGGGAAGCTCTCATCTGCCTGGTCTTTAACTTCTGCTCTTACAATGCAGAGCTTAAAAGATTAAATCTTTATTTATGGATTTAATAATTCCATGGAAGAATTATAAAGGTAGAAGGCAATGCATTATTTTAAAGGGCAGAGTGAGAAAGTAAAAATGAAGAACTCTCAGCCCTCTCTTACAAGGAACATGGACCCTCTCCAGAATACTTTGGCATGACCTCTAGGGCGTCTACCCAACTCAATTCTACCTTCTCTGTGAATAGACACCCTTTTTCCCTGGCCATTGCCATGCGGCTAGAGGGAAACAAATCAGATTTTCTCCCCTGAGGATTTAGAATTACAGATCAGAGACGGATCTTGTCCCTGCTACCCAGAGGCAGTGAAACCTGCAGGGCGAAAAGGATGAGGTGGGCACCCAGAGAGAAGCAGACACAGGAGATGGGAAAGCTGACCGCGGTGCACTGGTGCCTCTTCTCCAGCCATCTCTCCTGAGGTCACAGTACATGCGCGGCTCTGGGTTCCACAAAATGCCCTAATCTAGGCGTCCTCAAACTATGGCAGCCCACGGTCCACATGCTGCCTACCTAGGACATTTATCTGGCCCACCGGGTGTTTTTGCCACCACTGCCTGTCCTGCTTAGCAGCCGACTCATCCCAGGGCCCTCAGTCCGGCCCTCCAACCATCCGAGGGACAGTGAACTGACCCCTTGTTTAAAAAGTTTGAGGACCCCTGCACCTAATCCTTAAAATAATCCTTATTTTTTTTTTTGCTTTGCTTTTTTATTTGTATTTTGCTTAATTAGTATGAATGGATTTCTGTTTCCTACAACTCATAGACTCCTCCTAATCTTTACCCTGTCTCCTCACCAAAAAATTCCTCCCCTCCCCTGGGCTGCTGGGCAATGGTCTTGACCCCTTAGAGAGGCAGTCTCCAACCGTCTTGGCACCAAAGACCAGTTTCTTGGAAGGGGGGAGCATTAGATTCTCGTAAGGAGTGGGGAGCCTAGACCTTTCACATGCACAGTTTACAATATTGCTCCTATGAGAATCTAATGCCCCCCTGACCTGACAGGAGGCAGGGCCTGCGTGGTGATTTGAGTGACGGGGAGCGGCTGTAAATACAGGTGAAGCCTCCCTTGCTCACCTGGCACTCACCCCCTGCTGTGCAGGTTGAGGACCACATCCTCAGAGCATCCTCCCTGCACGTGCCCCAGAGGACTCACCAGAATAGTGGAGGAGCCTGTGCAAGCCTGACCTGAGTCGTTCTACCAAGGCTCCCTCAGGTCACACCTCCTCCGCGACACCCTTCAGATGGCCTGGACAGTCACTCTTGTAGCACAATATGCTTACAGGCAGCCTGATGCATTAGAAACAGCACAGACTTTCAGCTCAGAGCTCCCAGGATCATGGTCTGGCTCTGCCATTTACCAAAGTCACTTTATACCTTATCTAGAAAATAATATTTATCCGACAGGATGGTTGCTGTGAGGACTAAGGATGAGATATGCAGACAGTCAGCATGGGCTAGTTCTGAAACCTCACTTCTTTGGAGAGGCTTTTCTGCTAGTCTGCCCCCACCCGCAGGTGTCAGGGGCCTTTCCTATGGGCCCCTGTTCACCCAGTGCTTCCCTCAGAGGGAGCCTGTATCTCAGCGTGTTAGATCCTCCTCACCTTTGTGTCCCCAAGACCTAACACAGAGCCTTGGTCATAAAAGTGGCTCAATCAGTCCTTGTTGAATGAATAAATGCCTGTATGTACTCAGATCCCCCCATCAGACTGTGAATCCTTGGAACTCAGTGCGTTTATCTCGAGATGTTGCCAGCAAGCAGTAAACGTTCTTGGTAGCATTTTCCAATTCAGCTGGACAGAGACAAGATATAGATAAAAACCAAACGCAGTCACCTTTCAACTGCAGGACGTGCTGGCCTTCCCACAGGGATGATTTCTGGCATCTAAGGGGAAGAAGCTCTCAGGCTAGGCCATCATGTCTCTGCCCTGTGGCCATGGAGGAGGGGAGGGGGAAGGTAAAAAAGCTAGAGTCTTAGATTCTGCCAGACCCGGGCATCAGCACTGGTTCATAGCAAGTGTTCTGAACGTGTTCAATCCGAGTTCCCAGTTCCCGCCCCTGCCTGGCCACTTGCTGGGGTATGATGTGGAGGAAGTTATTTCACCTCTGTGAGCTGACTTTTCTTCATCTATAAAATGGAGATAATAGTTCCCATTTCACAGTTCTCATCCAGACAGTTGTGAGGATTAAATAAATGAAGGAATCTCTGTAAAGCAGTAAGCCCAGTATCTGGCAATATATAGTATCTTTACGGCTGTTGGTATCATCACCGTTGCATAAGTCTTTTCAGTTAGCAAAGTCCTCTCCTGTATTTCATTTTATCTCCTTTGATCTTCCCAATAGTGCCATCAGAAACTTGAGGATTAGAGAGATTAAATGGTTTGTCTCAGGCACACAGCTAATAAATACTGGAGCCAGAGCTGATGCCGAGGAGGGCGTGTAGAGGAGCCCCTGGACCCAGGCTGACCCCAGTGTTCCCCTGCCACTTGCTAACTGTGTAGTCCTGTGCAAAGCTCACTTCTCTGTGCTGTGGTGACCATTTCCTCCCTCAGAAACATGTTGTGGGGATTGGATGAGCCAGTGTTTGTAAGTTATCTAGGAGAGGCCGGGCGCGGTGGCTCACGCCTGTAATCCCCACACTCTGGGAGGCCGAGGCAGGTGATTTGCTTGAGCTCAAGAGTTCGAGACCAGCCTGAGCAAGAGTGAGACCCCCATCTCTACTAAAAATAGAAAAACTAGCTGGGTGTTGCAGCAGGCGCCTGTAGTCCCAGCTACTTGGGAGGCTGAGGCAAGAGGATCTCGTGAGCTCAGGAGTTTGAGGTTGCTGTGAGCTATGAGGCCACAGCACTCTACCCAGTGTGACAGAGTGAGACTTTGTCTCAAAAAAAAAAAAAAAAGATATCTAGCAGAACCTCCACAACAGGAGGTGCTCAATAAATGTCTATTCCCAGGCCTGGCAGTTCTTGCTATTGTGACACTGAACAGTATGCGGTGACCATCTCTACTCGGCACTGGAACCAGCGGCTCTTCGGCACCTTCCTTCTCCCTTTGTTGTTAGGTAGGAAGACATGGCTCCTGTTTCCCACCTCAGATCTCCGTGTTCTCAGTGACAGCCGGCCTGACAGTGTCCTGCACCAGCCATCAGGGACGAAAGCAAGTGAGCCAAAGCATCCTGCCTCTTCTCTGCCTGGACCAACCCTGCCAGCAATGAGTGTGTGTGTGTGTGTGTTCTGCACATAGTACTTCCATGCTGCCTTTTTCCTTCTACCATATTTTTGATCAAAATTTTTAGCTGTTCAGCGTGCGTCCCTAGTAGCCATCACTATCAGCTTTTTGGACTCATCTTGCTGTTGATTCTGACGGATCATTCAATGCCATTTGGCGGCACTTCATCTTACAGATATTTATTACTGCCCAGTTGCACATAATTTTTGTTTTGTACCTGCTGAATTTTGTGTTCCAGACCTATAAATCCATGAAGTTTTTGAATTCATGAGCTATTCTCTCTATTCTGGCTGCCCTTTTGAAGGAAGGGAGATAGTGTAGAAAGAGCACTGGGTGGGAGTGAGGCGACCTTTCTAATTCTGTGCGATTGGTCCATGTGGCTGTGTCCCGTGACCTTGAGCAAGATGCTAACCCCTCTGTGCCTCAGTTGGCTTATCTGCAGAACAGGATTATATGACCTGGATTACCAACCCTAGGGTTGTTGATGTTCAAACCCTAATGCAGGAGCCAGTCAGCACTCTCGGAAAGGATTCTTGGGAATCATCCACTTTGGCTTCTGCATCTTTTCTTTCTTTCTCTTTTGTTTTTTTAGACAGAGTCTTACTCTGTTGCCCTGGGTAGAGTGCTATGTGTCATAGCTCACGGCAACCTCAAACTCTTGGGCTTGAGCAATCCTCTTGCCTCAGCCTCCCTAGTAACTGGAACTACAGGCACCTGCCACAATGCCTGGCTAGTTTTTCTATTTTTCATAGAGGCAGAGCCTTGCTCTTGCTCAGGCTTGTCTCAAACTCTTGAGCTCAAGCAATCTACCCTCCTCAGCCTCCCAGAGTGCTAGGATTACAGGTGAGAGCCACCTTGCCTGGCCTGGCTTCTGCATCTTACAACTAAAGAAACTGAAGTCCAGAGAGATTTTTGAGGGCTGGCACCATCCCCTAGCCATCTTTCTAATCCCCAGGATGTGAGTTGAGTGACCAGCTCCCAGTGCCATATTTAAGCCCTTTTGATGACACAGAGCTATTATCCACGTCAATTACTATACTGCGCTGAGCCGCCATGATGCCGTCAGAACCAATTACCCTCCATAGAATGTGTTAGTTATGCTTTTCCACGCCATGTTTCTTCTCTCTCTTCTCCCACTGTCACCTGTCAGTTCTCCCTGTAGCTGCTGGATCCACTTTGAGGAATCTCCACCACTGCTTCTAATCAGCTGTCCACTCCAGCCTGAGGCAGAACAGGAGTAAAAGGGCTTTGAAAGATTTAAAGCTAGTGCACTTACCAAATACCTTGAATGGAGTCCCAAGTATTACGGCAGAGTATTCCACAGACCAGAGAATCCCCAGCTGTAAGCTGGGAGAGGCCTTAAAGCCATCCGGTCCAGCACCCTCAGGTTATGCAAGTATATCCCACCTCATATGCGCGAGCCAGTTCCTTCTGCACCTGGCGTTAATTTACTCAGAGGCTCCTGAAGCAGGTGCATGTTTCATGCTGGTAATGACTGAGGCAGCTACAGTTTCTACTCTCTGCAATCTCTCCCCCAGTGTTTTTCAATCTTTTTTTTTTTTTTT
>NW_003852468.1:7423842-7437862 GCF_000181295.1 Otolemur garnettii | reverse complement strand
TTGGCGGGTCCGGGCTGGGGATTCGAACCCGCCACCTTAGGTGTACGTGGCTGGCGCCTTAGCCGGTTGAGCTATAGGCGCCAAGCTTAAGTAATCTCTTTTAAACCAAACATCAGTATTCATTCGAAAGCCTACACATTGCAAATTATCAGCCATATATTGTGATTTATGGTCTGTGGGTTTTTAATGAGGGCAGTGAGGCAGAAAAATACTCTTATTGATTCACAGTCAGGGAAGGATCGGGCTGGCTTACCCTCTCTCTGAGGGCAGTGCTGTCGAAGGGCCTGGAGCAGACAGCCAAGGTTCAAGTTGTAGTTCAGCTATGTTCTGCCTGTGTGACCTCAGTTTCCTGCTATGTAAGACAGCAACGATATTAATATCTCCCTCACAGAGATGGTGTGATGACTACGTGAGATGGTGTATGCCAGTGTTTTGTAAATCATAAAGCTCCCCCGGTGCCAGCTGCTCTTTTTACTCAATACTGTGCGTGGAGGGTCGCGTCTGTGCTGGAGTCTGGGCAGCCAACGAATGGGACAGGCCAGGAGGAGGCTATACAAATGACAGGTCTTAAGGAGGGGAGTTGATTATTACAAACGAAAGCAAACTGTAGGTATCCCAGACTCAGAAAGGTGTCATGAGCGCTGTCTTACCTGGACCACAGCCCGGCCATGCACATTGGACTTCTTTGAGTGGCTGTCAGCAGGCGGGGAACACAAAGCCAACTGCCAAAGCCTGAACAGTGGTGTTCAGGCTGCAAAGCCAAACACCATGATCATTAGAGCAGTGTTTTCGTTTGTTTGTTTTTGAGACAGAGTAGGGTGCCATGGCATCACAGCTCACAGCAACCTCAAATTCTTGGGCTAAAGCGATTCTCTTGCCTCAGCCTCCCAAGTAGCTGGGACTACAGGCACCCACCACAACACCCAGCTATTTTTTTGTTGTAGCTGTATTGTTGGGGTTTTTTTTTGTAAGCAGGTCTGGGCTGGGTTGGAACCGCCAGTCTCAGTGTATGTGGCGGGCGCCCTAACCTCTGAGCTACGGGCGCCCTAACCTCTGAGCTACAGGCGCCAAGCTGATAGTGTTTTTCAACCTTTTTTAAATCTCATACCACACTTGAACCTATAAACTTCCGTGGCACACTTGAATTATGTTGGTCAAAAAAAAAAAGAGTAACAAAAAAGAATATACTTACTGTACTTTGAACTTCTTTAAAAAATAATTTAATGGATGATCTTTAAAAAATTTCACAGCACACATAAGATCCCCTCACTGCACACTGGTGGAAAATCACAGGTGTAGCTCAAGACTGACACTGTGTTCATGGAAAAGGAAGAGAATCAGGACTGGCGAGGCGAGGGTCAGTCAGGGAAGGCCACGGAGAGATGCTGTGGTCTGAACAGCACCTACGAGACAGGCAGAGTCTGTGGGAACGTCTCAATCTCAAAGCCAACTGGAACCGACAACTGATTAATTAAAAACTTAATGAATGAGGATGGAGTATTAACTGTGTGCTCTGTGTTTATCCACAATAGTGAATAAAGCAGACGCTGACTTGTCTTCACAGCTTGTGGACCAGAGGGATCAAGAGATGAATAAACAGTTATTGCACTGTGACAGGTGTTATGTGATGGGAGCACCTTCGACCCCCACCTTGCCTGAGACGGGGATGACTCACCTTCTGAAGGCTCCTTAGCCTGAGTTGGAGGGAAACTGTGAGGGTTCCTCTCCACACCCCGCCACTGCTGTCATGATCACTAATGGACCATTGCAGGAGCTCACGGGTGACCTTGCCAGCCCTCCTGGCTCCAGCACTGGGGCTCTTTATGTGTTGTTGTTTCTTTATGGACCCATCTCCCTGAACTAGTCCCTTTCTGTGGGAAGCAGCCCCTGGAGAGCTGGGACAATCGTAACTTCCTCTTTACAGCTTCTGTGCCTAGTGGGCTGGCTCAGTGAACATTTGAAGAAAACAGGGAGATGAAAGGGCTAGGAGGCACAAAGGAAGAAAGGAGGGTCTTTGATTGTTGCCTCTTTCTGAGAAGGCTTTCCATGAGCTTGGGGGCAAGTGCCCCAGACTTGTCTTTTCCCTCAGAAGCAGCTGCTCCTGTCCCAGTGTGGAAATCCACCTGAGGGCTGCCAGCCACAAACCAGAGCCTCTTTTGTTTTGAACTTACAGTTTAAACTTTACATTTTTTCTCTTTACGTTTCCTAGGAGCAAGGCCCCTTTACCAACGTTGGGGCCCCTGGTCCTATGAGTTCCCTTTGCTTTAGGCTGTAGCTTCTGCAGGGCACTTACTCAGCCCCCTGCCCCCTCATGAAATAATGAACAGTGGCCCTGTTTGCTGAGCCCCTTCCACTCCTGGCCGCAGCACTCATGCAGTGGTCTCAATCTTCACAACGAATGATCCCAACAACAAATATTTAATGAGAGCCAGCCTTGGCGCTGGGGGTCGAGGAGGACACAAAATGACTCCTGGGCCATCAGGAGCTTACAGCTCAGTTAGGGTAGCAGAGGGAGGAGGTGGCTAAGGTTAGGATAACAAAACAGGTATGTGGCCGGGCGCTGTGGCTCACGTCTGTAATCCTACCATTCCGGGAGGCCAAGGCAGAAAAATTGCTTGAGCTCAGGAGTAAGAGACCAGCCTGAGCAAGATTGAGACCCAGCTCTACTAAAAATAGAAAAACTAATGGGGTGTTGTGGCAGAGCTAAATAAAAGAGTTATATGTTTCCCTTTACTACCTAAAACTACTTAATTAGTTTAAGATAAGTGCTTCAAGAGAGGGATAATGTTTGATGAGAATTCCAAAGAGGAGGAGGTCCTAATCCCATGAGGGAGATTTGAAAGGGCTCCAAAAAGGCAGAGATGGGCCTTAGAGGACAGGCGACTGCATGAGCACAGGTGTGGAACTGGTAAAGCAGAGTCAGGAAACATCAACAAGGGTAGTTTTATGAGAATGTAAATTGCCTCTAAAGGTTCTGATAGAAAGAAAAGCAAAAAACAAAAACCAAAAAAATGCCACCAGGGCAATATTGCTGCAGAGACTCATTAGAGTCACGGTAAATTTGTTGAAGCTGTGTGAATATTCACTAACATTTATTAAATTAATAGTAAGTGCAGTGGACTTATTTAATCCTTACAACCTGCCTACAGGTTAGGAGTATTATTATCCCCATTTTACAGATTAGGAAACCGAGGTTTGAACACATAATTTGCCCAAGGCTTGAGGTTCAAGTATGAATGTCTCTGTATTCAGGAGTTGGGTCAGTGAAGGAGAGAGATTGAGTAGAACCAGGACAAGTCCTCTTGTCCTCTCCTTCTACATCCGAGAGAGGAGAGAGGTCCAAGGAGGAGGCAGCCAGGAGTCTCCAGCATTCAGAGGGATCAGGCAGGTAAGCCAAAGAACTGGGAGAGACTGGAGGGATGTGCAGGAGGCACAAGCTTCTGTGAAGGCAGATGAGGCAGTAGAGGCAGCAGCTACTCAGGGAAGAAATTTGGTGATCAACAGGCAGACAGGGAGGGTAGGAGTAGAAGAGGAAGAGGAGCAGGGCTGAGGAAGCTTTTCTAAAACATATTTTTAGCCAGGTGTGGTGGTTCACACCTATAATCCCAGCACTCTGGAAGGCTGAGGCTGGTGGATTGCTTGAGCTCAGGAGTTCCAGACCAGCCTGAATAAGAGCAAGACCCTGTCTCTAAAAATAGCCTGGTGTCATGGCCACTAACTGTAGTCCCAACTGCTCGGGAGGCTGAGGCAAGAGGATCTCTTAAGTCTAAGAGCTTGAGGTTGCTGTGGGCTATGATGCCGTGGCAATCTACAACAGAGCAACAGAGTGAAACTCTTATCTCAAAAAAAAAAAAGTGTTTTTAGTTATGCAACATTTTGAATATAGACAACAAACAATATAATTGGCAACTGTGAACCACCACTCAGACTTAAAATATTAACATTTATGATGCTTGCTACAGATCTTTCTCTTTCTGAAAGAAAAGACATGTAAGCTTACAGATACAGCTAACCCATGTCCCCCAACCACTCCTCTCTCCTTTCCCACAGGTCACCATCATCCCCAGCCTTTTAGAAGTGAGTTTGTTGAGTATGTCTGTACCATTACACTTTGTATAACTGTTTTGTATTTTTTTGAGACAGAGTCTCACTATGTCGCCCTCGGTAGCGTGCTATGGCATCACAGCTCACAGCAACCTCCAACTCCTGGGCTTAAGTGATTCTCTTGCCTCAGCCTCCCCAGAAGCTGGGACTACAGGCACCTGCCATAATGCCTGGCTATTTTTTTGGTTGTAGTTGTTATTGTCGTTTGGCAAGCCTGGGCTGGGTTCAACCTGTCAGCTCCTGTGTATGTGGCCAGCGCCCTGGCCCCTGAGCTACAGGCACCAAGCTTGTTTTGTAGGTTTTAAAAATTCACATAAAAGGTGTCATCTGTAGCTACATTTCTGCAATTTTTAAAGATCATGACACTCAGTGCTATCACGTGTTGATTTTCGAGAGCTTGATGAATGTGGTATGGTATCTTCTTATTATGCTAATTATTAGACAGGAGAAGACATTTGTAGGGTAAGACAAACATTTTAATTTTTTTTCCCCTGGGGAGAAAAGGTAGTTGGTAGGCAGAGACTGACCATGTAATGGAGAGAAAGGAAAACAGAGGGAAGCTGGAGGACCAGGGAGGAAGAAGAGGGAGGGCCAGGACCAGGCTTCTGGGGGTGTGGGGCATGAAGACTGCGCTACTGTGGGGAGAGCCTTGCACCGTGACCAATTCCAGTCTTGCTGGAAGGAAATAACAAAATGGCCTGCTGAGGGGAGAGGATGGGCGGCAGTTCAGTGTCTGCGGGGAGAGAAGCGGCAACAGCTGCTGAAGCGGATTTGCTATGGAGCCAGCAAGAGATGACCGAACCGTGGCCGAGAGAAGCGAGGGGCCAGCTGGACAAGGCCTCGCACCGCCAGCCTTGCCTCCGCCTGTTCCTCCCGTACCATACTGGCCAAGTGGAGCAACCCGCAGAAACGCACTTTTCTTAAACCCTGTGCCATGTAAGACTCCATAGGTATCGTCCCTACTCACGACCACCTATAATCGCACTACAAAGATTTCCTTTAAAGCAAAGAGACTTGAGGATTCGGGTCAGGGGTAGGCCTGGGTAAGTAGGTACCGTGTGGTGTTGTTACCCAAAGCTCGGAAGCTGCATCAGGAAAACAGCACAAGTGGTTGACAGAAGGAAACAGAAGTTGATTGCTCTGCTGGCAAAGAAGGAAAAAATCCCCAAGTACCAGATTTCCTTTCCGTAAGCAGAAAACACAGAACTTTTAAAGTGCGGGCCTTAGGTTCTAAGCGACTGTCATTTAACTGCAGTTAAGGATTCTAATGGTCCCATCAGAAGACAAAGGGCCATCTGGTCCATCTCCTGCAGTGCAAAGAACAAAAAAGATGCAGGTCTTAGTCTCCAAAAAGAGTGGAGGTGGGGTTTAAAGCAACAGAAAAACCTTTCCCGCTGCTCCTCGCCCCCGTTTCCTCCTCTCCATTATCGTTGCTGAAAAAGAAGATACCCCTCAGGCTGCGTTAGGGTTTGTGTGTTGAACACTGCAAGAGCCAGTCCCTCCAGGTGGCTTCCGAGCAGCTAGCTGGGCCTAAATTCAAAATAGAGCCCCGCAGCCACTTGGGACTTCCCTGATTGCCCTTTATTGGGTTTGGGGCCTGACCCAACGACAGGAGGTCACTTGTCTTAACCAATTAGAACTAAGCAAGTTTGCATCCTTCATTTGCATAAGCCAACCAGAGTGGGAATCTGGGAAATTTCTCTATGAAAGGCAGGTCCCTCCCTTTGTTCTCCAGAAGCACCTTCGTTTTGGACGGCAGGGTGTCTTTTCCTGCTTTGCCAACCTGGAATAAATCCTCCAAATTCCTTTTCAGAGAGCTTTTATTCATAGTGTGAAGGAGAGGTCACAGTCCTGTGTTGGTCCTCTGGGGTCAGGCTGGGAGTGCATTGTTCTCTGTCCTTGGTAAACGTGGTGATTAGAGCTGCTACTACTTATTAGGCACCTACCATGTGTCAGGCTCCTGTGAAAGGTTTGTATGTATTCTTTTTAAATCTCAACAACAATCCTGAGAGGTAGATGATATTATCTCCATTATGCAAATGAGAAAACTTAGCCTCCAAGAGATAGTTACATGCCAGGGTCCTTGGGAAATGGAGAAGCTAATACCTACCACCAAAAGACCTATGGGAAATAAACGCACTGTCTTCAAATATCAGAAAGGTCATCGTAATGAAAAGAGGCAGTACTTGTTTTATCTGGCCCCCAAATGTAGAACTAGGCTCAACAGATGTAAATTGCAGGAGGAGAAAGAGTTCCACTTAACAAAAGGAAGAACCGCTGAATGTTTCACTTTACCTGTGGGGATAGTGAGCTCCCTAAGGCTGGATGAATGTTGGGTGAAGCTGTACAGAGGATGCAAACATCAGATGAGGAATGGAACTAGGAGCCTTTCACAATGTTCAAATTTTGTTCCATAGTCCTCCCCCACCCCCAGACAGAGTTTTACTTTGTCACCCTTGTTAGAGTGCTCTGGCATCATAGCTCACAGCAACCTCAGAACTCTTGGGCTCAAGCGATCCTCTTGCCTCCTGAGTAGCTAGGACTACAGGCACCTGCCATAATGCATGGCTAGTAAAACTTAGAGACGGATCTCACTCTAGCTCAGGCTGGTCTCAAACTGGTGAGCTAAAGCAATCTTCCCTCCTCGGCCTCCCAGAGTGTTAGGATTATAGACCTGAGCCACCTTGCTGGCCTTTTTTCCATTTTCCAGCAAGATAAAAGAAAGGGAAGGTCTAGAGGGAAGAGGTTCAAAGGTGTTGGAATGGCTGGTGATGGAGCAAACCTCTACATGGTGCAGAGAGGAAGTGAGGGGTTTTTCTGGCCCCTGGATGAGGAGAACTGGGGCTCGGCCTCATCCCATCCCATCCCCTGTAACTTGGCTTCAAGTAGAAAGTCTCCCAGAGAAGTTAGAGAAAGAAGCGTAATGTGTGTTTCTGCTTAAACATTTCTGCATTCATTTTTCACCAGCTCAGTCTCACGCAGGTGGCTGACTGTGGTTTGAAGCTGATTTGTTTGCATTTCTGTGGCAGGCAGCTGCTGTGACGGGTTGCAAAGGGAGAGATTTGCTTTGCACATAATTTAATCCAAGGGTTAGGTAATGAGTTTGCTCCGGCTCAAAGGAGGGGGATCCACATGCCTCCTCCAACCTGGCGGATGCTTGGTTACTGCAGGGATGCTGCTCTGTGGACCTTGTTAGGTAGATCTTCCAGTTCGTGTGATTTACTGTAACGCTTGATAGTAAGAACCTCTGAATAAGACAAGCAAAATGAATAATGCTCTGTAGTGAATTTGTTAATGAGTTTCCTTTCTGCTCTCAAAAAAGAAGGGAGGAAAGGGGGAAGGGTGTTTTGAACCAGGGAAAGATCATGATACTCTGCTAGTCAGGGTGCCTGATGATTCTGGAGAGAAAATAGTCAGAAATCTCTTTTAAAAAGAATTCCACATTCTGTTTTCACTTAGGGACTGTAATTAATTTCAGGGTAGACGATGGCCTGGCATCTTTCTGGTATTCTAAGTAGAATAAATAAGCAGCCACCTTAAAAATTTAAGAGATTACAATCCAGGATTTAAGTAATCTTGGCTGGCTTCTGATTTGCATGTATATGACAAAGGGTACCTCTGTTCCCAAGGTTGATTGCTAAGAAGCTGGACTCATGAAGAATAAAAATCTGCAGGTGAGGAGGCAGTGAGCCTTCCTGTCAGTTCCTCCAGGTGTGTACCCATCGGCAAACACTCACCTTTTGGGCCAGGCTGTCCTGCTCCAGGCCAACAATGACCAGGGCCAGCTACCTGGGCATGTGGTCCATGAAGTGAGTTGCATAGGGCTCTGAACTTAGAAGCTCCTGAGCTTGGTTTAAGGCACTGCTATTGTGTTCTTGAAATTCTTAATTTTTGAAAAAGGGACTCTGCATTTTCTTTATGTCACTGGCCCTGCCCATCATTCTTTCATTGTGAAAGGCTCTTCTGCCTTATGGCCATCAGCCTTTTCTCAACTCTGGCCTTTTCTCAAGGGGCAAAGTAATGGAAGTTTTCTCTACAAAATATGTATTGGGTTATTGCTGTTATACCCCAATTAAAAAAGCAATACATGCTGATTATAGACAATTTGAAAAGTACACAGACGAAAAGAAACTCATTCATATATCCCACACACAATAATAGATCTTTCCATTCATTTTCTTATATATTGTTCTGTTTTGTTCTGTCTTTACCTCATTGGAAATAAACTGAAATAATGTTTGAGAAAATGTTTTTTAAAGACTACCAAGATAGCATGAGAGTTTTCCTTGTATCATTAATTTTTTGGGATTTTTTGATGGCTGCATAGTATTCCACTGTACAAAAATGTCATTATTTACTCAATCAGTCCCTTACTGTTGGGTCACTTATGCTTATTATTATGTAAATAACACTCCAGAGAGAACACTTGCAGGTGTACAACAGGTTATTTTCTTGAGATAATCCCTAGAAGTCAAATCTAGTGAGACCTTTGACATGTATTGCCCCTTCACTCCCCAGAGAACCCTTCTGATGTAGAGTGGTGGAGGAAGGAGGAGGGAAAGGAGTTCTGCTCAGTTCTTTGGGCTTTGTGGGTCAAGTTTCTTTATCTTTGCGTACCAACCACAGGACACCACATTGATTTAGAGCAGAGCTAGCTCTTCCACTAATCCAGAACTCGTTCCTGGAGGTGGCTGGTCCCAGGCATTCTCCTGTCACCCCTAGTGCGGTCACAGGTGCAGAGATAGCTGACAGTTGTGATGATGGGGGAGCTCCCAGGAGCTAGTTTACGTCCACTCACTGTAGGATTGCAGCACCGTGTGCTCTTGCCAAGTTGCCACTGGGAACATTTGAGGTTGCGAGGCTTAGTTTAATGTCATTTTACTGTTTCCAAAGTCTTCTGAGGGAGGAAAAATAACATCCCAAGCTCTGTGGTCTCTACTAAGGGTCTCTAATGAGAAAAGAAAGCTTCAGAGGAGGCCCTTCCTCCTGGGCAGCTGCTGCTGTCTGCCAGACTAATTCTAAATGTCAGTGATCCCGAATTGCACTCGCTGAATGAATTTGCTAGCTGCTGTCATGATCATTTAGGCTTTTATTTAGGTTTTTGAGAGGGGGAATGTGAGCAGTTGACCTGTTTAGTACTGAAGGGTTGGCCTGACTACCTAGCGAAAGCTACCATCTGCTGCTGATGGGGAGGGAGCACTCAGATCTCTTTGAAACCCAAGTTGGAAAATCCCTAGATATTTTCACTGAGTCTGTGTCCAGGATGACTGTCAGAAAGGGCCCTCTCTGAGGACAGAGGTGAGGTGATGAGTGGGTTTTGGGGGGTGCTGGGTTGGGAAGTGGCACTTACAAAGCAGCTGTGCTGGGGCAGTGCCTGTGGCTCAAGGAGTAAGGTGCCGGCCCCATATGCCAGAGGTGGTGGGTTCAAACCCAGCCCTGGCAAAAAAAAAAAAAAAGTCACTGTGCTGCACTCCCCCCCATCCCCCCACCCCCACCCGTCCCCAGAGGATCCTTAGCTTGGGCTTACTTTGCTCCTGTGGGTCTGGGACAGGGAAGGAGGAGAGAAGGGGTTCTCTTTACATCGGGCTGCCCTGGTTCCTCTTTGGTTTGACTGAATCTCTCTTGCCTTGGTGATTTTCCCATCAGCTAGAGGTATAAAATTCCTGAGTTACATCATTTTCCCTGAACTTCTTTCTGCCTCTGCCCACAGGCCCTCTGCTTGCCACAGTCCTGGTCCTCTCAGTCTTGTGCAAGGCCCCGTCGGCTGCAGGGCTCAGGCAGGAGGTTGCGTATACCCATGGGCTGGAGCCACACCAGGCTAGAGTTGCCAGGGACAAACACTGGCCTTCTGGCTCCTCTTCCACTTCCCACTGCCCACTCTATCCCCCAAAACGAAAGTCTATGGTCTCTGCAGACCACCTCCAAGAACGTTCTCTGGAGGAAACCACCACACTACCAGTAATGGAAGTGGCCCCCCCATTTTGGCTCTGCCCTAAGTTAACTTAGTAAACAAAAACTTCTCAGATTTGGGTCTGTGGATACAGCCTTATGTTCTATAAGTTTTCTTTTTTTTTTTTTTTAGAGACAGAGTCTTACTTTGTTGCCCTCAGTAGAGTGCTATGGTGTCATAGCTCACAGCAACCTCCAGCTCTTGGGCTTAGGTGATTCTCTTACCTCAGACTCCCGAGTAGCTGGGACTACAGGCACCCGCCACAACTCCTGGCTATTTTTTGTTGCAGTTTGGCCAGGGCTGGGTTTGAACCCATCACCCTTGGTATATGGGGCGGGCACCCTACTCACTGAGCCACAGGTGCCGCCCTGTTCTGTAAGTTTTCTAAGAATTGCTGAAATTTCAGCTTTCCAATTTTGTGATAAGCTTTACAAAAATTGCAAAGATTCTTATACCATTTATAAAGACAAAACTTAAGTCATTGTTTTTGCATAATTATTCTCAGGGTTCCTATGAAAAACTTTCTCCTTCAAAAGGGATTGAATTGTATACAAGTTTGGGAAACAGTACACAACCTCTAATGATGACACTCGCCTTCCCTGAGCCCTTAATCAAAGGCAAGCCCTGTGCAGTAGGTCCCTGGATCCCACAATAACACATGAACTAGGCTTCACCATCTTCATCTCCATTTTCCAAAAAAATTGAACAAAGCTTAGAGCAGCGGTTCTCAACCTATGGGTTTCGATCCACAGGAACTAAAGGCCCATGGCATTAGGAAGGTTGAGAACCACTGGCTTAGAGGTAAAATGGCTGGCCAAAGCCACACAGGTCAGGAAGCCAAGATTCAAATGCCTATCTGATTCTAATGCCCGTGCTCTCAGTTTTACAAGAATCTCCCTATCCTCCTCTTCTCCAATTTAAAAAAAAAAAAAGGCTCAGTGCCTGTAGCACAGTGGTTATGGCGCCGGCCACATATACCAAGGCTGGCTGGTTTGAACCCAGCCCAGGCCAGCTGGGCAACAATGACAATTGCAACAATAAAATAGGCAGGTGTTGTGGTGGGTGCCTGTAGTCCCAGCTACTGGGAGGCCGAGGCAAGAGAATCACTTAAGCCCAAGAGTTTGAGGTCACTGTGAGCTGATCCCATGGCACTCTACCCAGGGTAACATAGTAAGACTCTGTCTTAAAAAAAAAAGGAATCCACCTGTAAGAGGCATGTCCTTCTAGGCAGTGCAGGGATGGAAGTGGAGGGTGGCTACAAAAGTTAATTTCAGAGCTCGCCCCAGTCTTGTCCTGTCCTCTTCAGACATCATGTTCTTCACCACTCGTTCCACTGCCTTCTCCAGCAATTACTGGTCCCTGGGCTCAGTCCAGGCGCCCAGCTACAGTGTCTGGCCCACCAGCAGTGCAGACAGCATCTATGCAGGTGCCAGGGGCTCAGGCTCCCGGATCTCCATGTCCTGCTCCACCAGCTTCTGGGGCAGCTGGGGGTCTGGGGGCCTGGCCACTTGGATGGCCGGGGTCTGGCAGGAATAGGGAACATCCAGACCAAGAAGGAGACCATGCAAGAACTGAAGGACTGCTTGGCCTCCTACCTGGACAGAGTGAGGAACCTGGAGACCTATAATAGGAAGCTGGAGAGCAAAATCCGGGAACACCTGGAGAAGAAGGGGCCCCAGGTCAGAGACTGGGCGCATTAGTTCAAGACCATCGAGGACCTGAGGGCTCAGATCTTTGCCAATTCTGTGGACAATGCCTGCATCGTTCTGCAGATTGACAATGCCCGTCTTGCTGCTGATGACTTTAGAGTCAAGTATGAGACAGAACTGGCTAATCTGTGGAGAGCGACATCCATGGGCTCTGCAAGGTCATTGATGACACCAATATCACTCGACTGCAGCTGGAGTCAGAGATTGAGGCTCTCAAGGAGGAGCGGCTCTTCATGAAGAAGAACCACGAGGAGGAAATAAAAGTCCTACCAGCCCAGATTGCAGCTCTGGATTGACTGTGGAGGTAGATGCTCCCAAATCCCAGGACCTGAGCAAGATCATGGCAGACATGCGGGCCCAGTATGATGAACTGGCTCCGAGGAACCAAGAAGAACTGGCCAAGACCTGGTCCTAGCAGATTGAGGAGAGCACCTCAGTGGTTATCTCACAGTCTGCTGAGGCTGGAGCTGCTAATATGCTCACAGAGCTGAAGCGTACGGTCCAGTCCTTGGAGATCGAACTGGACTCCATGAGAAATCAGAAGTCCAGGTTGGAGGACAGCCTGAGGGAGGTGGATGCCCACTACGCCATGCAGATGGAACAACTCCATGAGGTCCTGCTGCACTTGGTGTCAGAGCTGGCACAGACCCGGGCAGAGGGGCAGCGCCAGGCCCAGGAGTATGAGGCACTGCTGAACATTAAGGTCAAGCTAGAGGCTCAGATGGCCACCTACTGCTGCCTGTTGGAGGATGGGGAGGACTTCAACCTTGGTGATGCCCTGGACAGCAGCAACTCTATGCAAACACCTGCAGGGTAATGGACAGGGAAGTGGAGTCTGAGACCTACGACACCAAAGTTCTGAGACACTGAGGCAGTAAGAGCAGCGTGTCCTTATACCAATAAAGAGTTTGGAGGTCATTGGGAAAAAAATAATTTCAATATTCCTGGTTAGTTTGGTTAGTTGGTTAGTTTGTAACCCAGAAGGGGATAAAACATGTATAGTATAGACACATAACTAAGAGAGATTGGAGTGTGACAACTGCCAGACGCCAAAGGCAAGAAAGTGCTGAAGAAAAGGCGAAAAGATGAATTCTGGTTTAATGGATTGGGCTTGATGAGAGTAGGAAAAAGATCATTCATTTTTTAAACTATTATTTAATTGTGCTTCTATATTATTTAAGGAATTGTGTGACTACTGCCCTGCCTTTAAAGTGCTCTACGAGGGTGTGGGGCCCTTTAAGTGGCCAGGAGGCCAGCTTTAAACTGTCTGGAGGAGCCCTAGGGTGGATCTCTGAGAGTTTCCTGGAGTTCCTTCAGTGATCATCTAGAGGAGGCTCCAACCAGGGAAAACCAGTATTTCTCTAGTTTTTTTTTTTTTGGCAGTTTTTGGCTGAGGCTGGGTTTGAACCTGCCACCTCCGGCATATGGGGCTGGTGCGCTACTTCTTTGAGCCACAGCGCCACACCCACTCTAGTTTGTTTTTTATTTCCTAAGTTTTTTTTTTTTCTTTTCAGGTACAAATTATATTTTTATTTGCGTTACCAGGAGAAAGATTCACTTGCGGATCAAGTCAAATGTTCGGAATCATAACAGGCCAGACAGATTTGATCCTGAGCGCAAGCCTACGAGGGAGGAGACCAAACAGACCAAAATAAGATGACATCCTCATATAAAAAGATGAATGGACGGCTGCACGCACACACACACATACGTACACACACGGATAACATATTTGGACAGAGGCAAGTTTCACATAGTCATTTCTTTTTAAATATAGGTTTGTGGGCTTGGCACCTGTGGCTCAAGTGGCTAAGGTGCCAGCTGCATACACCTAAGGTGGCGGGTTTGAATCCAGCCCCGGCCACCAAAACAACAATGATAGCTACAACCAAAAAATGGCCAGGCTTGTGGCGGGCGCCTGTGGTCCCAGTTACTTGGGAGGCGGAGGTAGGAGACTTGCTTGAGCCCAGGAGTTGGAGGATGCTGTGAGCTGTGATGCTACGGTACTCTACCCAGGGGGACAGCTTGAGGCTCTGTCTTAGAAAAGAAAAAAACAAAACAAAACAAAAAAAATAAATAAATATAGGTTTGTGGGATGGTATTTTGTTCCTAAGTTTGATTTACTTTTCAAATCACTGCTATCAGAAATTAAAACAGATTATAATCATTGAATTCTTATCACATTCTGGATATTAGGCCATGCATTTTTTTTTTTTTTTTTGAGACAGAGCCTCAAGCTATCTCCCTGGGTAGAGTG